>NW_017672372.1:0-32264 GCF_001879085.1 Nicotiana attenuata
GTAATAGCTTGTTTAGTGCCGTCTAGGTTTGTTTGCTTGTCCTGTTGTTTAAATCCTTTCACCGTCAGTCTAATGCAATCTCCTATTTCCTACCATTTCTAGTCATTTTGTTTAGTTTTCTTCTCCTTTTACAATTCTTTTCATGCTGGTTCTGGTGACATGACATGCATGCATAATTCTCAGCCTGGTTTTAAAAGTCAGTTTAGTAATGAAGCAATGAAACAATGTTGAAGATGTAAGGACATTCGAGGGCAATACGTAAGGGCATTTTGAGACCACTTCGAGCCCAAATTGTGTAAAACTGGGTCAGACGGAACATAAAGAAATACTGTGGAAATGCATCATGCCACATCGGCTTGAAACCAAAGGCAAGTTTGCCCCAAGTCTACAGGGGCCGTTCATGGTACCGAGATTGTTGTCCAATGGTGATAGGTAATTGACAAATGTAGAAGGCAAATGTGTGGATATGGTTAGTAATTCTGGTGCAATCAAAAGATGTTACGTATGTTTTCCCCATGTTTGTTTAATTGTGTAGTTTGTACTGGGCATGTTTTGGAGATTGGAATGACGAAGGCATTTTGTTCTGCTATCCAAACACTTTATCCTTTGTTACCCCTTTGAGCCTCGGTTATTTTCTTGCATACCCCTCTTTCGGTATCAATAATAAAACCCGTAAGCCCGAGCGGGGAAAGTAAGTGGAGAAATAAGAGAAAAACAATGAAAAGAAAGAAAAAGAGAAGAAAAGAAAAGAAAAGAAAAGAAAACGAAGAGAAAAGAAAAGAAAAGAAAAGAAAAGAGAAAAGAAAAAGAAAAGAAAAGAAAAGAGAAGGAAAAGAAAAGAAATGAAAAGAAAGAAAAGAAAAGTGGAAGAAAGGAAAGATCGCAACAACGAAGTAATTTTATGACCTGAACTACGTTTGACTTGATCCCGAAAGGGTACGTAGGCAGCCTCTCTCTGAGGTTCAGTCACACCGAAATAAAAGTCCAAAGTCCCCAAGGAAGAAACTGGGGCAGAAGTTGTGGTTGTTGCAAGAGATTTGATTCCGAAAGTTGTAGTTTTGAACCCATGTTGAATAGTTTTGAGCCTTTGATACCCTTTCTTTCTAACCCTATCCAAAAGCCCATATTACGGTCCAAAGGAAGACCTTCTGATCAGTCTTCGAGAGATGCCAAGTCAAGCGAGTAGAGGTGAATCATATCAGGGGGAACACTCCGGTCCAAACGAAGGAAATGAAGAATGAGAGAGTCTTGTTGATGAGAGCCCTCACGGGTATCCCAAGGCGACGAAAGCTGAGAGAAATCAAAAATGAGAGAGTCTTATTGGTGAAAACCTTCACGGGCACCATAAGGCGATGGTGAGTTGAGAAAAAAGACCAAAATGAGAGAGGCTTGATGGTGAAAACCTACGGGCACCACAAGTCGAATAAGGATTGTGAATCAGATCGGGCAAGCGGAACATTGAAGCCTAGTTTCACGGCGAAAGGTACAACAAGAGCCGAACATCAGATTTGCTAAACAGAGTAGGCTGCAGGTGCATGTCAAGGTCGTTAGAGTCAGTATCCACATCCGATGGGTTGCTACTCTGTAGGTTTCTTGTTAGGAATCGTCTCTTTCCATTATCCTTTACTCTATTCCTCCTACCTTGTTTTACTCCCTCTTCCTAGGTCTGTTGGTCAAAACAAGTGAGAAATAACTTCAAAATATGCCACCAAGCTTTCCAATTAAACAAAACGGGATCTGGTGAACACATCAAGGCCTCAAGTCAGGAGAAAACAGCAGGCACAATGAGTTAGCCACAATTAACATGCTTTGGGATTCGTGTGAAATACAAGGGTTTGGTACGTATCAATTCAGGAACAATGCAACAGATGGAGGATGTTTGGTGAACGGATCAGAGATATTTTCTGCGTTAAGGGTAACAAAGAAAGGGGTTAGCAAGGTCTCCAAGCGGGAATCAGTTATCATGGTGAGTGAAGGAACAATAAAATCAAGGCCGAAGCCAGTGGTTAAGTCAAGAAACAACATCATATACACGAAGTGGGGGCAATAGACATGCTGTGGGATTCATATGAGACATAAGGGCGGGGAGATGATAGTTCATGCAATGCAACAAATGGAGGATATCAGGCCGCCTTCAAAGTTCAAGGCCACAAACCAACCACCATATTTTAAACTCACAAGTTTTCTTTGTTTGAAACAGGAACAAAGCAGTGCAAGAAAGTTGGTTCAACAATAAGAAGAAAAGAGAAGAAAAGAAAGAAAGAAAAGGGAAGGAGAGGAGAGCCGACAAAAGGGAAGTTTCTCAAATCTTCGCCCTTGCCTGTCCTGCTAGCATGCATAAAATGCTACCATTGCTTTTCACATTTTTTCCTCCTAGGATAAAAGTCCTAGTCTGATGGATTTTCCTCCAAATCAAAATCTTAGTCTGATGAATCTTTCTCCTAAGATAAAAGACCTAGTCGGATGAAGTTTCTCCTAGGATCAACATCCTAGTCTGATGAACTTTCTCCTAGGATCTAAATGTTAGTCTGATGAATCTTTCTCCTAAGATAGACAACCTAGTCTGATGAACTTTCTCCTAGGATCAAAATCATAGTCTGATGAACTTTCTCCTAGGATCAAAATCATAGTCTGATGAATCTTTCTCCTAAGATAGAAAACCTAGTCTGATGAATTTTCTCCTAGGATAAAAATCTTAGTCTGATGAATCTTTCTCCTAAGATAACAAAAACAGACCTAGTCTGATGAATTTTCTCCTAGGATAAACGTCTTAGTCGGATGAATCTTTCTCCTAAGATACCAAAAACAAAAAAAACAAAAAAAAAGAGAAAAAGGGGGACCTAGTCTGATGAATTTTCTCCTAGGATAAATGTCTTAGTCTGATGAATCTTTCTCCTAAGATAGAAAACCTAGTCTGACGAATTTTCTCCTAGGATAATTTGAAAAAAGGGAGTCTGAATTCGGAAAAAAAGGAAAAAGGGAAGTCTGGAGTTTAAAAAAAAAGAGGGTCAATTTTTAGTTTTCTTGAAATCAGGGGTCCCCGCCTGGAGAATAGGGTCAGTCTTTATTTTAGTCAAGATTAGTTTATAGTATTCCTCGTCTGTTCTTTAGTTTACCTTCATCATTGCATTAATGGTATAAGTGGTTTACAATTTGGCTAACAACTCACAAATCTTCCTAGTGCAAACTAGGGCAGAAAAAAAAAATTCTTTTGTTTTGTGTTTTTGTCGTAATCAGGCGCCCACCTGGAGAACAAGGGAAGACAACCCAAGTTTCAAGGGAAAGCAGTTTCGAAGGAAGAAAACTCAAGTTTCAAAGGAAAGCAATTTTGAAGGAAGTACAATTCAAATTCTATCTTTTTAATTTTTAATATTTGATAACATGCTGTACCCAGCCACCACACTGGGGCAGAAAATTTTCTTTGTTTGTTTATTTTGTTGCAGTCAGGAGCCCACCTGGAGAACAAGGGAATACTTTTCAAGTTCAGCAATCAGGAGCCCACCTGGAGAACAAGGGAATACTTTTCAAGCTTCAGCAGTCAGGCGCCCACCTGGAGAACAAGGGAAGTACAATTCAAATTCTATCTTTTAATTTTTAATATTTGATAACATGCTGTACCCAGTCAACAAACTGGGGCAGAAAATTTTCTTGGTTGTTTATTTTGTTGCAGTCAGGAGCCCACCTGGAGAACAAGGGAATACCTTTCTAGTTCAGCAATCAGGAGCCCACCTGGAGAATATGGGAATACTTTTCAAGCGTCAGCAATCAGGAGCTTGCCTGGAGAATAGAGGCACATATTTCAAACTTCAGCAGTCCAGCATCACTCGGAGGAATGGCGAAACATCTCCAATCACAATGCAAGGCAACAACACAAGAATTCCAGTGGAAGAATACAAGTTCAAGGCAACACAAGAGCAAGTTAGAAGACATAGATAGGACCCTTTTGTAATTCATAGATCATAGCTTAGGCTAGCTTCTTTTTATTTTAACATGCTGTAATAAGGAGGTCAGCGAGCAGTAGCAACACCAACAGCAGTGAAATCACAGTCCCTGGTAGTCCCAGCTACCAGACCTTCCCAAACTACACTGACCTGATTCCTTTTAAGCCAAGGATATGTAGGCAACCTCAGAAGCAGGGTGCGGTCAAACTTTTCAAAAATGCTTCACACGGAATATTCAAACGGGCAAAAATCACTCGTATTTGCTCACGTATCTTTGCACGAAAACTCTCCGCGTTTCCGAGCAAAGAGGGGCAGCTGTGAGCACGTGATTTTTGCCCAATGTGAATTACTCCCATAAATTCAAAACAAAATAACTTCTTTCAGTATTTGCAATTTTGTGGATTTTCGTGGCATTTTCTGTTAATTGTTTGCATTTTGTTTGTGCATTTTAATTAGTGAAAAATACAAAAAATGTGTTGCATGTGTCTTTAGGAGTTAATTTTGCATTTTAAGAATAGTAATAAGGTTGTTTTATAAAAAGGAAAATCACAAAAATAGTCATTTTGCGCCTTTTAATTCCAATGTGGATTTTTAGTAGTTTTTCTTTAATTTCTTAATTATGGTAATTAATTTGCTAAGATAATTTGAGTAGGAATCAATTTAGGTTTATTTTTAGTTTTATTTTTAAAAAGAAATTAAAAAAAAAGAGAGTTAATTTGAAAAGAAAGAGAATGATAAAAGAGGAGTTGAATTGTTTTGGGCCAAATCCTTTAAAGCCCAAACGGACCCCCCACCCCCAAAACCAAACAAGCCAGGCCCAAATACACCCAATACCCGGTTCAATCTTCAGTCCCTAGGATCCCTCAAAACGGCATAGTATCATGCCAATACTACGTCGTTTGATACCCTTACGTTAAAATTAATCTGGTCTGTTCCGTCCATCTAATCCAACGGTCCATAATTGATTTGGACTTTTACATAAAAGTGTCTGAAAATCTAGAAACCCTAAAGACCATTCCCCTCTTCCTCGTACTCTTTGTTCCCGCCGCCGAAAATCGCCTCACGGCGGCGGCCGGCGTCCAATGACGCCCAAAATTACACCATTTCCTCCCCCCGCTCCCCTCTTCCCAAATCCAACCTTGTTTTCTTTCAAATCCCAACCAAAACCCCAAAATCTACCAAACCCTAGGCGCCGCCACCACCGTGGACGGCGGCTCCGCCTCCAAATCTCACCCAAATTACACCCCGGGGTCTCCTCACTCTCCTCTTCCTGAATCCCTAACTGGTTTTCTTCGAACACTGTTGGAGCTGCTCGAATGTTGAATCATAGAATCGGCAGAACCCTAGAGTTGTATAGGTAAGTTTCCTTTGTTTTTTTTTCTTTCTTTGGGTCATTTTCTCCTCCACGACTGTCTCTTCTTCATGGTTAATCGACTTAAGTTTTGTTTTGAATCAATAATTGAGTTTGTTCTTCTCTGTGTTGATCTGTTCGTTTTCTTATAATAATCAGTAGCATGAACCTGATCTTTTTAATTTTGTTATGTTTGTTTTCTCTGTTAAGTAAAATTAGTTTAAGCATGTTAATCCATAATTAGTGTTCTAGGTCTGTAATTTTGATTAGTTTAGTTTGATTAAATACTTTGTTTGGATTTTCTTGTGTTTGCCAATGATGGGATTCTTCTTTTCACACTGATTTTGTTATTGTTAATTGATTAGTTTGTTTGATTGTTAATAGATGATAGTAGGTGGTAATCTGGAAATCAGTAGTTAGTTGGATTTAAGATTTGCGATTGGATTTGGTTGGCTGATTAATTTGCAGAATAGTTATTTGGACCACGGTTAGTTAGAAGGGTTAGGTCAGTTAACATAGGTTAATAATTTCAGGGTTAATGCAGGGGCAATAAAGGTAGTTTACTTAGGGAATATTGTAGTAACAACTGAATAGAATCCCCTAGAACATTCTAGATGGGGTTCAATTTAGAAATTTAGTAGTATAACTTGAAGAACAAGTCAAGTCCCTTAGGGACTTTTAAGCAAAAACCAAAATTAAGAAAGGATTAAAATGAAAACTAAAAATCTGAAGCTTCCCCTCAGTTTTGCCTATAAAAGGCAGCCCCACTACCTTATTTCACAAGTTTTCAGCTCCAAAAATTCCCCCCAAAAGGTGCTCTCTAAGTTTCAGATTTGATTTTGAAATTCAACATTCAAAAACCCAAAAATAATGGAAAACCTCTAGAAAAACCAAAAAGAAATACTGTTCCATTGAAACCTTAGGTGAATTTTCAAATTTTGGGCTATTGATTTACATTTCCTAGTTCAGTTTCTGTTTGCCGTAGTTCCAGAGGTCTGCTGGTTTGATTTCGAGTAGTTTAGGAGTTCAATCAGTTTGTTTTTGGTCATTTACTGGGTGCTGCATTTCTATGATGTGTTACTGGGGTGTTGTGAAGATTATTTTGGTTCAAATCACTCCAATTGTTGCTGTTTTTTGATCGGCTGGATTTCAGTAGTTGTTATTGCTGCTGACTCCTTCTTCTTCTTAAATTCCAAATATCCAGGTACACATTCTCGAATTTGATGTGATGTAGTTTTGAAGTGGAAATGCAATAGACTGCTCATTCGTTTGTTCCTGGAAGCCATGCTTGTTTGGACCATAATGTAGTAGTAGTTAGTTATATGTTAGATTCATAGTTTAATTCTGACTTGAATGTAATTAATTGGACTGTATTCAGACTGTTTTGGACTGTTTCAACTTGTGATTGTCTAGCCGTAGCTTCAGTATAGTTAGTACCTGCTTAGTTTAGCGTTTATTTCTGTTTTCAAAAGAGAAGAATCAGAAACAGTTGGATTTGCATTTGATTTTGAAATCAAGTTTAATGTCAAGCTGAACCTGTGTTGTACTGCAGTAATTCACATCAGCAGATTAGTTCTTAATATATAGGTGTTGAAATCTTAGGTTAATGGCTCAGATCAGTAATTTGCTTGAATTAAACATGCATCATTAATTGGACTGTCTTGAACTACTTAACCCGCTCATGTTAGTGTTAGTAGAATTGTATGATCAAGCTGTTGGTGATACGAATTGTTGTTGTTAAATTCAGGCCACACTTTGATTTGCCTTTCACCTTTAGTGGTGTTTAAGAACTAACCATTAGTTAAATAGATAAAATAAGCTAAGCCTCAAATTGGAGATCAAACAATTACTGGCCTGTCCATTTGAGTAAAATAGCTTGGGATAAATTCAGTGGGTACTTGGATTGATTTAATTGAAACTGTGTTTGGTTTAATAGACAGCCTAATTCCAGGACATTTGAGCCTCAATACTCTAGCGATTGGCCCAGGTCCTATCCTGATTGTGTGCTCGCTTGGACCTGGGCCCAAACCTGCGATTGATTTGCCTTTGTGCCCACTTGGGTAACGGTTTCTTTATATGGGACCCCAACTGGTTAAGGATAAATAATTCACATGAGTTCATGGACCCAAGAGGATAGTATCTTTGAACAATAATAATTAATTAGGGCTTCTTCTTTTATTATTAGAGACAAATAAAAAATAGAAAATTATAGATTGCTTTAGGTTTGCCTTTCAAATAATAAACGAGATGAGCCTCTCCAGACAAAACACATAAATTGCGGGGTCCTCGATAAGTGTTTGTGTTAAAATACTTAGATTCCGTAATGGGCCGTTAGCGAATTTCACGGCCCTCCCCAAAGATAACAACACGTTAGTTGCTTTAGGTCCGTTACTTAACTAATTTTACCTTCCTAAATACGGGTGCACATTTATGTGACCCAAATCCAAATCTCAACGAAGTCGAAATGTGTCAAAAATCGCGGGTGCATTTATGTGACGCGGTTCGAGACATGTTTTCACGACGTTGCAATTCTCTTAAAATAATAATAATAAAAGCGGTTCAAAGTTAAAAACACATAGGTCAAAACATGAACTAAAATCGAATAAATAAGCCAAATATGACAGTTGAGCGACCGTGCTAGAACCACGGAACCCGGGAATGCCTAACACCTTCTCCCGGGTTAACAGAATTCCTTACTCGGATTTCTGGATCGCGGACTGTTAAATAGAGTCAATAATTTCCTCGATTCGGGATTCAACCGGTGACTTGGGACACCATTAATCTCCTAAGTGGCGACTCTGAATCTGTCAAATAAACGAATCCCGTTTCGATTGTCACTTCAAGTTGGAAATAACTCCCTTTATTATACCCTTCACGGGGTGTAGTGGAAAAAGGAGGTGTGACATAAGTGTAGGAGAATGTGACGACCCGGCCGGTCGTCTTAAGAATTAATGCCTCGATCCCCTATTAACTGCTTTCCCCAAGTTTATTTCTTCTATTTTGATTTGCCGGTACGTTCAGTTTTGAGTTTCGGAGAGTTTTGGGACACTTAGTCCCTAAATGAGAGCTTAAGTGTTGGAAAACTAACCATAGTCGGAACAGTGTAAAGACGGTCTCGGAGCGGAATAAGATGGTTCCGTTAGCTTTGTTAGGTGATTTCGAGGTTCGGAGCGTGTTCGGAATGTATTTTGGAGGTCCGTAGCTAATTTATACTTGAAATGCCGAAGTTTGAATTTTTGAAGTTTCCGGTCTGATAGTGAAATTTTGATCCGAGGGTCGGAATGGAATTTTGGAAGTTGCAGTAGCTCCGTCATGTCATTTGGGATGTGTGTGCGAAATTTCAGGTCATTCGGACGTGATTTGGTTAGGTTTTTTATCGAAAGCGTATTTTGAGGGAATTTGAAGTTCTTAGGCTTAAATCCTTGATTAATTCGAGTTTCCGACATTGTTTTAGGTGGTTTAAGGATTGGTACAAGTTTGAATGATGTTATGGGATACATCAGTAGGTTTGGTTGAGGCCCCGAGGGCCTCGGGTGTGTTTCGGATGCTCAACGGGACATTTTGAGTTGGAAAAAAATTGCAGATTTTGCTCAGGTCTGTTGGAGGCATTTTCTTCTTCGCGATCGCGTCCCCCTTCTCGCGTTCGCATAGAGTGAATTCGGAGGGGGACCAATTCCTTATTCGCGATCGCGTGAATTGGTTCGCGATCGCATAGCTCTGCCCCTTTCCTTCTCCGCGTTCGCAGTACCTCTTCCGCGTTCGCATAGTAGAGGCGAGAGCTGGTGGTTCATTGCCCTTTTCTTCTTCGCGTTCGCGTGACTTCAATCGCGAATGCGTAAGCTTGTTTTATCCTCTCTCGCGATCGCGTGCCTTTCCTCGCGTTCGCATAGGCTATTTTTCTGGAGCCTTCATTTTACTCTTCGCGATCGCAGGCCTTCATTCGCGATCGCGATTCACAACTTACCTAAGCAGATATAAGATTTCAAAATCGAGGGTTTAGCCATTTTTACCAAAACTCAAGCTTGAGAGCTCGAATTTGAGCGAGATTTCGAGGGATTTTTAGAGACATTGATTGGGTAACGATTCTAAACTCCTTTTTGCTTGTAACCCACTAATATAAGCGTAAATTCCTCCTTTAATTTCGGATTTAGAATGAAAAATTGATAAAACTTCAAAGACAGAATTATTGAGTTTTGAGCGGGTTTTTGACATCCGATTTGGGAGATTTTTGTATGGTTAGATTCGTGAGATTACGAGGGTTCTGAAAATGTTAATTTCACCCGATTTCGAGACGTTGTCCTGTGGGGCATTTTGGTCATTTTACCTAATTTCGCGTCTTAACTTTGAATTGAATCGTAGAATCAGGTGCTTGAGATGTTATTTATGATATGTAATTGAATTGAATAGATTTGGGCCATTTGGAGTCGGATACTCATTGCAAACGTATGGTTTCGAGTTGATTTTTGGAACCGGTTCGAGGTAAGTGGCTTGTCTAACCTTGTGTGGGGGACCTTCCCCTTAGGATATGATATTTGATAATTGAAATGCCTTGTACGTGAGGTGATGAGCGCGTACTTGAGCTAATTGTTGAAAACCCGATTTTTACTTTAAGTATTTAAACTGAGTTCCTTTCTCTCCTGTTTTATTCTACTTGCAACTTAGCCTGTTGTTAGTTAGAAAAGCATACTTAGTTGACTTAATTGCCTATTTGCTTAAAAATGCCTTATTTGGATTATGTGCAACATGCTAGGCTAGAAATACCTACTTTACCTTGATATGGAATTTGAATTTAATTGTGTATTTTTCGTGTTGTTGCTGTGTGTTTACTTTGGGACTACGGAACGGTATTTTGGGAGATCCCCCTGCATATATATTGATTTGGACTATAGTGCGGGATACCAAGAGACCCCCGGCACATATAATTCGGGATTACAAAAGATCCTCGGGATACCAAGAGATCCCTGGTACAGATTGAGGATACTAAGAGATCCTCAGGATACTGAGAGGTCCCCGGTTATTATCCTTGTGATCGTTTTAGCCTCTGTTTCGGTTATTGCATTCCTTACTTTCTCGTATTAAATTTTTATGGTTATCTTGCAACTGAATTGTTTATCTTATACTTTTATACCTTATATTTTATTATATCTCAGTAGGGCCCTGACCTTCCTCGTCACTACTCAACCGAGGTTAGGCTTGGCACTTACTAACTACCATTGTGGTGTACTCATGCCCTTTCTGCGCATGTTTTTCATGTGCAGATCTAGGTACTTCTATCCAGTCCTATCACCCCTGAGGCGAGGTGACTGCTCTAGTGACTTCGAGGTATATCTGCCGCGTCCGGAGACCGAGGAGTCTCTTTCTATTCCTGCATTAGTATTTAGCCCTTCTGTATTCTCTGTTCTTGTTAGACATTCCGGAGTTAGAGCTATGTAGTATTTCTTAGCTTGTGATTCATTGGTTTCCAGTTTTTGGGAGTACGTATTGGTTTTGATAAGTTAAGTATTGTGCATGCCGAGCGGCATTTTATATATCGCTTATTTCGGTTATTTATGGTTTTTGATTATTTCTTCCGCAAGTTTTGCTTATGTTTCGCATTGTTAGGCTTACCTAGTCGTAGAGACCAGGTGCCGTCACGACAGTTCACGGAGGGCGAACTGGGGTCGTGATAAGTTGGTATCAGAGCTCTAGGTTCATAGGAGTCATGGATCACAAGCCAGTTTATTAGAGTCTCGCTGATCGGTACGGAGACGTCTGTGCTTATCTACGAGAGGCCATGTAACTGTTAGGAAAATTCCACTTCTTGATTTCCTCATCGTGCTTGATTTCTTGAGGTTTATGCCCTTGTTTCCTTCCTACTCAATCTTATGCGATGCGAACCGCTGGTTATAAATCGAGAATTGAAGAATTGTAATGGTACTGCAGATGTGGTGCGGGATGTTTCTACTCAGTGCACGATTCAGAGATATGATATCTCACTTCCGGCGGAGGAAAAGCAATTGACCTATGAACGTCCAGATTTAGGTAATGGAGTAATGAGACTTGGTAATTTCGAGCGTGGTGGAATTTTTATCTGCGATGTAGTGTCTTCGTCCCCGATTGTATGTGTTAAGTTCGCCGGTGTTATGGTCTTCTGCAATGCGCCCTTGGGGCAGGATATTATGAAATAATATTGGAGAAACGATTGTTGGGTATCGCTGGGTGTGGTGGTTCAGGATTGAATCGGTGTTTCTACTGTCGACGGCTCAAGAAAGATGATCTCCGAGAAGGTTTAAAGTTAGTAGCGATTTGTGGGTGCAAGTGCTACGAAGATAGATTTTATTAAGGAAATAACTGAGTAGCAACGGATGAGGAAAGACATGTGGGGAGAGTCAGGCGGTGGTTAAAATCTCTAGAAGTCCAGGTACAAGAAGTAGAGGTCGAGTGGTCGATTAGAGGGGTGAGCTCCACCAAAGTGGGAGAGTGGTGGATTTGCATATGGGCTTTGTGCTAGGATGACTACACACCTTAAGGAGAGTTTGGAACGACTTGGGAATTTTGGTGATTGATGATTGGGGGTCTACGGATTAATTTGAAGTATGGACTATTATGCGGCAGGAGGTTTGATATAACGGAAATGAGCTGCTGAAATGAGGAAGGGTACTACCTAACTTTGAATTGGAAGGATGCTGCCGCACATTTAGTTGGTGTCCACGAGGAGTGAATGGACTTGTGCCGCAAAGAGATCGGTCGTGCGAATGTGGTTGATGATTCAGAGTATGAAAGGGGTTTTACAGGAAGATTCCAAGAATTTTTGCTGTCAATTGCGCATGGTCATGTCAATAAGAGACAAGGAATCCTGGTGAAATTCAGAGTTGTGTAATAGTGGCCTCAAGCTAAGTGGGAGAGTCCCATGGCCTACGATTGGTTGTATGATTCTCTTCTTGTGAGGTTTCGGGTTATCAGCGTATTGGTAAGTTATTTCAGCCACGGAAAAGAGCGCAAGTGTAAATTTGAGCAAGGAATTGTTAAAGGTATGCTATGGTTGGCTCTATTGGCTCATGCTTAGACTTGGGTGTTTCGTCGAGAGGGTATTCATGTGCTAGAAGATTCATAGAGTTGATTATATTCGGGGCCAAGTCAGAGCGGGTGGCTCTTAACAATGGTCCTAGTGGATTCAAAAGGGGAAAAGCATAGTGCCTAATGATTTCGAGCCTACGGTTAAGAATCAAGCTTTGTAGCAGCTTATGAGAAGAGGCACATAATGTCCTAGGATGTTTTGACTCGCAGTATAGCATTTGGGAGGTATGAAATGGTTCGTGGGATTTGAGACAGCATGGTCTCGTGATTCAAGGTCACTCGGGATGAGTTCGGATGGAGTGTGTTATATGTTGAATGGAGTTAGTATTATTTCTAAGGCAATCAAGAATTAATTTGGAAGAACATAGATTGGTTAGCCATAGTTGAATTGGCATATTGGTGGTAGTGATCATTTCCTTCAACATGAGCAAGTTATGCAAGTGATTTGTGACGGCACGTGTGAGGTTTGTCAATCGCCGTAATTGATGTTATTCAGAAGTATTCCACTGTTATGGCCTGTCATGTATAGGCGGATCCCGGAAGGGGCTATGGTGGCTTAGACCACTACTTAAAAAAAAATTTTGCACATTCTACGGTTATGAAATTTAGCTGTGTGTTGCTATGGTCCTCCTGAAGTGAGTTAAATGAAAAGTTATATCCGATGAGTGTTAATTTATTAGTGGTTACGGAGTCATGATGAAAATCGTGTTCTATCGTATATTGGAATGTTGGTGCAGTGTGCGGTATGGAATTTGAAGTGAGGATCAAGGTTGCAGTTCGGTGTTGACAGGGATGTCGCGAGCTCGGATGAGCAATAAAGGAATTTCGACGTTTAAAGTAAGTTGGTATCGTCTTCAGCGTACCTGAGATTGGTGTTTTGTGAAAAAGACCTTGCGTCCTGGTTATGGATTCTTCAACGCTTCTCAGCATTAGTGCGGCTGGTGGTATGGATACGCGTATCTGTTGTCTGTTACGGAAGGTCGTGGGAACGTGCCCCACAGGAAGATTGTATAAGTGTGGCATGTAGTCACTTGATTGATTGAAGATTTAAATCAAGTATGAAGACGGTGGTGATATCATTAATTTGATAATTTATGCTTGGAGGGCACTCGACTTATTGGGTTGTGAACCGTGGAGGATTGCCCGGTTATGATGATAGTTCTCGTATGTTATGAGAAAAAGGGGGGTTATGACGGACCTTCGAAAGGTTATTAGCCTAGTTCAGTATGATCAGAACCAACTTGAGGTCTGTGGATGGATCTAAATGTGAATATGGGCTCTATATCAGGCCAGATGTGTTCATTTCAGCAATGCGCTCCTTTGGACAAGCAGTCGGGGTACTATTTCGTCATCAGCTATTTCATGTAATGATATATTGCGCTGTATGAGTTGTGAGACGGCTTTATGAAATTCTTATGTGTTGAGGTCCCGCGTAGATATGATGTTATATGAGCAGGATGGCTCTCGAGATTCAGATCGTGTATCGCACCTCAGTTGTGTTTGAGTTTTGTAGCCTATAGAACTATATGTCTCCCCAGGGATGGTATTATGCACTTAGCGTGCTTGTGACCGATAATCGAAATTTTGTTATAATGAGCAGTTTAGCTCGATGTATATCTCCTTATGTGAGTTCTATATGTGGATCAGGTGGCACGCCGCCATGGGTATGTTATTTGGATCGGGTTGCACGCCGCAACAGTGTGATGTTGAGTACAACTTTCTATATGCTATTTTTGTATGCCTTGCTTCCTATTTTCTAAGGAAAGTTCACATTAGTGCGTGATTTGAGTAATTCCTTCTAGAGTTCGTTTTCCTTTTGTCACGTTCGAGTTCATAGCCTATTGGCACGTTGTGGCATCATATGAGACTTTTGATCATGTCCGGGGGTGGCTTATTGCCTGAGCGGTTCGTATTGGGTGAGACGAGATCATTGGATTTAGGATCAGTGCAATCTGATTATATGAAGTATATTAAGGAGCGAAGACCATTATTTGGTTCGGAATGAGGTGATGGTTCTTATCAGGAGTATAGACCAATTGATTTGTTGATTCGGCAGTTGGGTATAAATTTCTACACATCCTTCCATCTTGGCGGTATTGTAAGAGTTAGGGCAAGACCTATGTGGGTCATGAGGTGCAAGGGGAGCATCAGATTCATGGAATTTCGACTAATTTGATCAGAGAATGTTATTGTGGTCCTGTGAGTAAAGTGGTGCAAGGTGTGAATTCAGCTAAGGTATGCAGTCATGTTTTGGTGATGCGGGTAGTTGTTGATACGGTGAGCGTATATTGGAACAGGACTGGCAGAGAATTCTGGATGTAGGGATTGGGCTCCAAGGCGTATTTGCTTAAGTGAAAAAAAGAAGAAGATATCTTCAGATTGATCGAGCTAGGGTACCCAGCTGAGTTGTGGTAGCACGGGTAGGTGCTCGAGGTGTTAAACAGTGGTTTCGGACAATCCCAACACAATTCTTTTCACGTTCGAGGACGAACGTATGTTTAAGTGGGAGAGGATGTAACGACCCGACAGGTCGTTTTGAGCTCTAGCGCGTCGCTCAGCAGTTTGGGGCCATGAGCAGCTTCACTTCAGGTATGTCTCTATGCTCGTTCGAGGACGAACGAATGTTTAAGTGTAGGAGGATGTGATGACCCGGCCGGTCGTCTTAAGAATTAACGCCCTGATCCCCTATTAACTGTTTTCCCCAAGTTTATTTCTGCTATTTTGATTTGCCGGGACGTTCAATTTTGAGTTTCGGAGAGTTTTGGGACACTTAGACCCTAAATGAGAGCTTAAGTGTGGAAAACTGACCTTAGCTGGAACAATGTGAAGAAGGCCTCGGAACGGAAATCCGATGGTTCCGTTAGCTTCGTTAGGTGATTTCGGGGTTGGGAGCGTGTTCGGATCGTGTTTTGGAGGTCTGTAGCTAATTTAGGCTTGAAATGCCGAAGTTTGAATTTTTGAAGTTTCCGGTCCGATAATGAAATTTTGATTTGAGGGTCAGAATGGAATTTCGGAAGTTGCAGTAGCCCCGTCATGTCATTTGGGATGTGTGTGCAAAATTTCAGGTCATCCGGACGTGATTTGGTTAGGTTTTTGATCGAAAGCGTATTTTGAGGGAATTTGAAGTTCTTAGGCTTAAATCCTTGATTAATTCGAGTTTCTGACGTTGTTTTAGGTGGTTTAAGGATTGGTACAAGTTTGAATGATGTTATGGGATACGTCCGTAGGTTTGGTTGAGGCCCCGGGGGCCTCGGGTGTGTTTCGGATGCTCAACGAGGCATTTTGAGTTGGAAAAAAATTGCAGATTTTGCTCAGGTCTGTTGGAGGCATTTTCTTCTTCGCGATCGCGTCCCCCTTCTCGCGTTCGCATAGAGTGAATTCGGAGGTGGGCCAATTCCTTATTCGCGATCGCGTGAATTGGTTCGCGATCGCATAGCTCTGCCCCTTTCGTTCTCCGCGTTCGCAGTACCTCTTCCGCGTTCGCATAGTAGAGACGAGAGCTGGTGGTTCATTGCCCTTTTCTTCTTCGCGTTCGCGTGACTTCAATTGCGAACGCGTAAGCTTGTTTTATCCTCTCTCATGATCGCGTGCCTTTCCTCGCGTTCGCATAGGCTATTTTTCTGGAGCCTTCATTTTACTCTTCGCGATCACAGGCCTTCATTCGCGATCGCGATTCACAACTTACCTGAGCAGATATAAGATTTCAAAATCGAGGGTTTAGCCATTTTTACCAAAACTCAAGCTTGAGAGCTCGGATTTGAGCGAGATTTCGAGGGATTTTCAAAGACATTGATTGGGTAACGATTCTAAACTCCTTCTTTCTTGTAACCCACTAATCTAAGCGTAAATTCCTCCTTTAATTTCGGATTTTGAATGAAAAATTGATAAAACTTCATAGACCGAATTATTGAGTTTTGAGTGGGTTTTTGACATCTGATTTGGGAGATTTTTATATGGTTAGACTCGTGAGAGTATGAGGGTTCTGAAAATGTTAATTTCACCCGATTTCGAGACATTGGCCAAAGGGGCATTTTGGTTATTTTACCTAATTTCGTGTCTTAACTTTGAATTGAATCGTAGAATCAGTTGCTTGAGATGTTATTTACGATATGTAATTGAATTGAATAGATTTGAGCTATTTGAAGTCGGATACTCGTGGCAAACGTGTGGTTTCGAGTTGATTTTTGTAGCCGGTTCGAGGTAAGTGGCTTGTCTAACCTTGTGTGGGGGACCTTCCCCTTAGGATATGATATTTGATAATTGAAATGCCTTGTACGTGAGGTGACGAGCGCGTACTTGAGCTAATTGTTGAAAACCCAATTTTTACTTTAAGTATTTAAACTGAGTTCCTTTCTCTCCTGTTTTATTCTACTTGCAACTTAGCCCGTTGTTAGTTTGAAAAGCATGCCTAGTTGACTTAATTTCCTATTTGCTTAAAATTCCTTATTTGGATTATGTGCAACATGCTAGGCTAGAAATACCTGCTTTACCTTGATATGGAATTTGAATTTAATTGTGTATTCTTCGTGTTGTTGCTGTGTGTTTACTTTGGGACTACGGAACGGTATACCGGAAGATCCCCCTGCATATATATTGATTTGGACTATAGTGCGGGATACCAAGAGACTCCCGGTACATATAATCGGGATTCTAAGAGATCCCTAGCATATATTGAGGATACCAAGAGATCCTCGGGATACCAAGAGATCCCTAGCATATATTGAGGATACCAAGAGATCTCCGGTACAGATTGAGGATACTAAGAGATCCCCGGGATACTGAGAGATCCCCTATTATTATCTTTGTGATCGTTTTAGCCTCTGTTTCGGTTATTGCATTCCTTAATTTCTCGTATTAAATTTTTACTGTTAGCTTGCAACTGAATTGCTTATCTTATCCAGTTATACCTTATATTTTATCTTATCTCAGTAGGGCCCTGACCTTCCTCGTCACTACGCAACCAAGGTTAGGCTTGGCACTTACTGAGTACCGCTGTGGTGTACTCATGCCCTTTCTGCGCATGTTTTTCATGTGCAGATCCAGGTACTTCTATCCAGTGCTATCACCCCTGAGGCGAGACGAGTGCTCTAGTGACTTCGAGGTATATCTTCCGCGTTCGCAGATCGAGGAGTCTTTTTCTATTCGTGCATTAGTATTTAGCCCTTCTGTGTTCTCTGTTCTTGTTAGACATTCCGGAGTTAGAGCTATGTAGTATTTCTTAGCTTGTGATTCATGGGTTTCCGGGTTTTGGGAGTACATATTGGTTTTGAGAAGTTAAGTATCGTGCATGCCGAGCGGTATTTTTTATATCGCTTATTTCGGTTACTTATGGTTTTTGATTATTTCTTCCGCAAGTTTTGCTTATGTTCCGCATTGTTAGGCTTACCTAGTCGTAGAGACTAGGTGCCGTCACGACAGTTCACGGAGGGCGAACTGGGGTCGTGACATCATCACTTGGAAAAGAACCGTCGCCGTAAAAAATATCAAGAGGGGTTATTTTACCTTATTATTCGTTTTTAACATATATAAACATGGCACAAGAAATACACAGACATTCTTCTCCTACCCCACACTTAAAATTGTGCATTGTCCCTAATTCACACCATAAATAACAAGAGGGTAAAAGAAACTCTCTGGTAGCCCAAAGGCCAAAGCACTAGCAGCTTATAGGGTACTCATACTTTGCGGGCATTCCACACTTAGTTCTAACCACCTGGCTTGTTGTTGCATCATTCCAATAGCTTTGCTTCCCATGATCCTAAAAATCAAAAATGATACTACAAAAATAACACAAAATAAATAATTAAAAAAAATAAACATAAAAGAAAGCAGTAAAGGACAATTTCCTTCTAACAAGCGCATGATTTAACGTCGCGGCACGACGTGAACCGCTTTCTGCCTCCACCTCGAGCTTACGAATTGAATCTCAAGTTTTAATTCAAGCTTATGATTATGCTCCTGGTGCGGGACAAATTCTTGTGAGTTAAAAATTAAATAATTTCTCATGTACCTTTTGGCTCTCGATCGAGGAGTGTCACCTTGCCTAGACAGTCTTGAATATTTCAAAATATAAGGCTCATGTACCTCTTCCCTTGACTCCTTTTTTATGCTCATAAAGATCAATTCTTATTTCATCATCCGAACATAATATAGAGACGTGTTTGGACTGAGATCCGACACGCTAAAATACCTGAACTTCAAGACTTTCAACCTTTTTGATACAAATTAGACTAGAGTCAACTAAATTTGTATCCCCAATATCCTTGTCTGACTCTAGTATCATTTCTAACATTGACATCATCAAATTCTAGCTAGTTAGTGTGTTGGTGTTCTACTCTGAACCTTCCATTGGCACCTTAATTTTTTTCTCTAATGCACACTGCTCCTGGCCACTATCCATAATACTAACTTGTTGAGCATTAAAAGCTTCAACAAGTTGACTCACTTGAACCTCCAAGTTGCGAATAGTTGCCTCTTGCCTATGTGTCTGCAGTTGTGTCTTAATATTATTTCCCACAAGGTACCTTAGCATATCCTTGATCTCTTTCAGGTTATCATCCCCGAGTAATTTATTTCTATTAGCTTCACAAGAAAAAGTAGAACCATCATAGTAAGGGGTTGGGAAAGGATAAGAAATATAAGCACAACCATGAAAGTGACCATCTTGACCAACACACACATCACACATATTTCATAAATAAGATTGAGTTGGTGCACATAACTCGCTCTCGGGAACATTTTGATAATTTTGCCAAGGATGGTTTCCTTCGCAATATGTATAAGGATTAAAAGTAGAATTACCAACACCTTAACTCCAATAATTCCAAGATGTCATGTTTCTCAAATCAAAAAGTAGACTAAGATAAAATTAAAAAAAAAAAAGAACAAAATAAAATAAAAGCTCAAAATTGAAACTTAGCAATATATACAGCTACAACTACATTGTTAGTTCCCGGCAACTGGCGTCAAAATTAGATCAAGTACAACTCTAGTCCCAAAAAGGATAAGCGGTCGATGCAAATATAATCCGGTCTAAGAGTCTGGAGTCGAATCTCACGGGGAACTAAGGTTTAGCTACAACTGTTCATTATCACTAAGAAGACAAGCTCGAATAATTCCTAAGTTAGAAATATTAATATTCTTATGTCTAACTAATTAACTAACAAATTAAAGGAATAAATTAACAACTAAAGATACTAAGTGTTGGAGACAAGATTAAGAAGGTCTAGAGTTATGATTTTTCCGATTGTCGGAATCCTTCCCGCTACGTCTATCTATAATTTTGTCTAATTATTCTCTATTGATCGTGAGCACTCAACTTATCGTAATTCTCTCACGAGCAACTACAATAATGTACTAATCATATGCTCTCGAATTATGCTAGCTCGCACTTTTTCACTGCTCACTATGATCACGTCAAAGCTTCTTTATCTCTAATCCCGCATTTAAACCCGCCGAACTGATCTCTCATATACATTAGGAGTGAGGTTGTCTAAATATGTACTCCTTTTCCAGCAATACATAACAAATAGGCATATTTAATTGAGAACTCTTCAATAAACTAAAATAAGCACGTAGTTGAATAAATAGAAAATTCAAAGACTCGGTTATATCACAACGTATCAAGAATTCATTCTACAAATGGTTCTATCAAAACCCTAGATAACAGAATTAGCTACTCATAAAAGTATGTAAAACTACAATACTAAAATTCATAACCAATAATAGAAATAGGAAGAAGAAAGTGAATAACTCGTATGAGAATTATCCGTCTTGCTCCTTGCGTGTTCTTGCCTCCTTAGATCGGATCCCCCTCTTTATGTCGAATTCTTCTCCTTTGGTCGAATCTCCTCCTTTGGTCGAATCCCCCCTCTCAAAAGTGAGTTTAAAGACTATTTATATGGGATAGGGTTAGCATGGGGCGAAATAATACAAGCCAACTTTGGAACAGACTTTTCAGGTCAGCTCGTTCACTCTCTCGTGCGCACGCGAGAGTGAACGAGCGAAGTATTTCTCTTTTTCTTTTTCTTCTTGGTCTCCCGTTCATATCCATGCCTTTTTACCATAATTCGTTGTTTTTTTCAAGATCCCCTCATCTAGCTCGTTCACACTCTTGTATGCACGCGAGAGTGAACGGGCGAAGTTTTTTTTTTATCTTTTTGTCCCGAATCAACTATTTTTGCTCACCTTTTGTCCAACTTGCTCCTACACATAAGAATGCAATTAATGAGCATAATTCATTATAAATACTCATGTAACCTCCCAGGGCGGATTTACATTGAGCGAAGTGGTATCACGGGACACTGCTTCGTCGAAAAAATTAACTAAATAGATGTGCTAAAATGATATCTTAAAATTTAAAACGAATAAAATAATATGGGTGACACCACTGTACAAGGATGCCTCTCTAGTCTAGCGGTTTGATCATGAGATTAAACTTTGTTTCATCAAGGTCGTGAGTTCGATCCACTATATTTAGTTTTTTCTTTTCATTTAAGTAAATCAATTTAAAAATGACTGAACTGGTCACATCTCTTCAATGTACTACCCTAGCCCGAAAGTAAACATATCTTGCTAAGTTCATCTTTACTTATTTGTGACAAAGGTAGCTTTTGCTTTTAGCCTTTTTCCTGCCATAAAATTTGGGAGTTTTTTTCTTAAATCTTATTTTTAATATCTGTTTGTTTATAGAATATAATCATTTTTTGACAAACTTTGAAAACAAAATTTTCAACTCCCAAAAACAGCTATAAAGTAGTTTTTAAAATTTTTTACTCACAAAACTTCAAATTATTTTCATGTAAAATGCATGTCCAAACAAAATTTCAACTTTCAAAAGTCATTTTTCATCTCATCTTCAAAAAATTATTTTTACAAGTTTCATCCAAATTTATGTGAAAATGCTAGCTTAGTGTCTTTCTTTTGTGAACAATGACAATTACATCAATGCATTTAGATTGATTTTATTTGTACAATATTATGATGATTTATTTACGTGTTGATTTATTTAAATGTGACATCTCTTGCGAAAAGTTTTGTGCACGCTACTGTAACCTCCCATATTCATACAAGTTATGAGAAGAAAGTACACCGAAAAATATACATTTTTAGCCGTTTATTAGAGTCAAATTAAGTTATTTCAACGCGACGGAAATGCCTACAAGAAAGAACCAATACTCACACAATTGACTCCTACGCTCCATGACTATTTTTCTTATTCTCCATTCAATACCAACTTCACTCTTCAACAGTCAAGGTCGTCTTATCTAATTATTATTTCACAAAAAATTTATAATGGAAGCTAAATCTTACCCTTGTACATAACTATGGACCTAACTGTTGAAGCCCTGGCAATAGTTCTCCTCATTCCTTGGTAGGTTTGGACTTGGGGGGGAGGGGAGAATAAAGAACGAACCAAAATAGAAGACAGTACTCATTTTTAGGGGTGGACGTGGTTTGGGCAAATCCGAAATCCGATTTTTTTTAATCTTTGGTTTGGAATTTCGGATTATTAATTGAATTTTGGATTTAATTTTTAAAATTTTTGGATTTTAAATTGGATATTGTATTTGGTACATCGGATATTTGGCTATCCGAAAATCCGAAATTTTATATTTTATAGATAGTCCATTATCCATATGCCAATAATAATAAGTTCAATACCCTACCCATTAGATATTATCTCATATATGCAATAGTAATTACTAAGCTACTGTTAGAATACTTTCTATCTGGACATGATTTTACTATTGTTATGTACTTCTATCGGGCGTATTAATGTCTTTGTTGTATTTTTTTTAACAATAATTTCATTATTTGAATGTTATATTTGAAAGAATGCGGCAAGAATGTAGAATTTTTCAGGCAATTTAACATGAGTACTTCATTTGGATGTTCATTTTTGTAAAAAGTAGAAACATCTCAACTTATACGCTACAACAACAACATATCCAGTATAATCCCACATAGTAGGGTCTGGGGAGGGTAGTGTGTACGTAGACCTTACCCCTACCTTGTGGAGGTAGAGAGGCTATTTCCAATAAACCCTCAACTCAGGAAAGCATATGTACCGCAATAATAACAAGAAAACTAGACATGACAACACCGGAAATCATATAAAAGCAACATACATAACAAGATAGTAAGATGATCGAAATGCAAAAATAAATATTAAAAAAAATGGCAGGTATTCAAAGAAACTTAAAATCAAGCAAATGCGAGAGTACGTACTAAAACTATCGGTATAAATAATCTAGACTACCTAACCTACTGTTCTAATTCTCGACCTCCACACTTTTCTATCTAGGGTTATGTCCTCGGTCAGCTGTAGCAGCCATGTCATGCGTATTCACCCCACCCCAACTCTTCTTCGGCCTACCTCTACCTCTCTTAAGGTCCTCCAATTTCAACCTCTCCTTACCAGGGCGTATGTGCTTCTCTTCCTCACATGTCCAAACCATCTAAGTTGTGTGTCCCGCATCTTGTCCTCAATAGGGGCACACCCACCTTGTCCGAATAACTTCATTCCTAATCATATCTAATCTGGTGTGTCTGCACATCCATCTCAATATCCTCATCTCTGCTACCTTCATCTTTTGGACGTGGGAGCTCTTGACTGGCCAACACTCAGCCCCATACAATATAAACGGTTTGACCACCGCTCTATAAAACATACCTTTAAGTTTTGGTGGTACCTTTTTGTCATACGAAACACCGGAAGCAAGTCTACATTTCATCCATCTCGCCCTAATACGATGTGTGACATCTTTATCAATCTCCCATCCCCTTGTATAATAGACCCAAGGTACTTAAAACTTCCCCTCCTAGGGATGACTTGTGAATCCAGCCTCACCTCTCCTTCCACTCCCTAAATAGCACCACTAAACTTACACTCCAAGTATTTTGTCTTGGTTCTGCTCAGCTTGAAACTTTTAGATTCCAGGGTCTGTCTCCACACCTCTAACCTCGCGTTAACACCGTTTCGCATCTCGTCAATCACAACAATGTCGTCTGCAAATAACATGCACCACGACATCTCAACTTATACTCTCAAAACCAAACATCCATAATATCCCAACCGACTAATCCGAAATCGAACTTAAAAAATCCGACCCAATTAATCCGAACTTATTTGGATTGGATTTGGATTGTCATTTCTTCGATCCGAAAATTGAAAATTCAAACCAAAATTCTCATATCCAATCCGAACGGCCCGAATGCCCACCCCTACTCATTTTGTTTTCAATTTTTCGAATAAAAAAGTTTACCTTTTAAGAAATGTTACTATTGCTTTAACATGACATACAGAGCCATACACTCATACTCTAAAGTAAATGAGTACGTAAAACAACACCACCAAAGGATGTGGTACAGTGGATGGGACTGCTCTTCCCTTAACTAGAGGTCTCGGGTTCGAACCCTGGGTATGGAAAAATCCTTGGTAGGGAACGCTTCCCCCTGAAAGGGGTCCTACGCGGTGCGAATCCGGATATAGTCACCGAGTGGGAAACCAAAAAAAAAAGAGTACGTAAAACAACAAAAACAATTGTATTTAATCAACCATGAGAAGCTTACACAATATCAAACTTAGAAACAAATATCAACTCCCACTAACAAAGAGAGGCACTTTTGCCTTGGGCTGGACCTCTCTAAAACATACTACTACAAATTAAAAGAAGGATATCCCTCTATACACAATTAATAAACCCCCAAAAAATTAAATTTTAGTTAACTTATTTAGTTATAATGTAAATTCTTGAATCTTAAACACGATTTAAGAAAATTTTCTAGGATTTAGTGAATAATAATGAGGTAGGCTATTGTTATAAGTGACTTGATTAAGTTCTCTTTGGGTATGTCCTTGGATCTTGGTGTTTGACGAAAAATGTCTGCTTTGTCTGTTTTTTCTTCTTGGATGTGAAGAACGAGGGATAAAAACTCCAGTTCCTTTGCTTTCTCTTCTACTATTCTGCTCATTTACATATGGTGTTCTTATAGCTGGATGGATTACTTGTGAAAATACCTGAAATTTTTTAAAGACAAAGACAAAACTCACAAGTTTAATAAAGCTGAAATTTGAGATATATATAGGATTAATTTCACTTTGTCATTCACTTCATTTATTATAACAGTAGAGTTACAAAACTATTTTTTATCACGTAACTAAACTATTCACGAAATGCTAAAAAAATTACTAAGTCAGAAGGTCAAATTATGGGTCAATATATCATTTGCCAATTGCCATGTCAGCACTTTGTCACGTTATAAATTCCATTTTAAAAAATAAAAAAGATTCACGGTGTAAAATTTATCACTACCCATATTCTAAACAAAGACAATTAACAAAAATATATTAATGAAACAAAAGAGATGATTATAGTACTTATAGAAGTATAAAAGTTGTTTACAAAAAAAAAAAAAAAGATTAATACAACAAATTGTTGGTGTGTATTCTCTCTCAAAATGGAGTTCCCTAATTTTGTCCTTTTTTAAATATATTTTTATATCTCCCTTTTATAACTTAATATACTAGAGATCGGTGCTTCTATGTATGAACTTCTAGCATATTATGCTGGAACTCCAACACACGGAAAGTTCCAGCATAATATACCGGATATTGGAGCACCTGTGTTTGAATTTCCAACATATTATGTTGGACCAGTATATTATACTGGAACTCTAGTATTATAATATGCTGGAGTTCCAGTATACTTATCCTGAAACTTCATTATATTATACTGGAGTTCCAGTATATTATGCTGGAGTATTCGAATTTTGATCAGTATTTTCGTTCAGATTTATCTTTACATGAAAAGTGGTCAAATTTCGATTACTTTTGAAACTGTGGCTATTTTTGAATGACCACTTGTAACCACTTGTAAAGCTGGCTATTTTTTAATTCCTCCCGTAGAAAAAGTTATATTGTCAGTAGATAAATTTGAAAGAAAAATTGAAGGGGAACATGACTTGCTACATTTACCATTGTATCATAACACAAAATTCTTGAGGACATCCTGATCCACCCGATTCATGAATTAGACAAGGATAAACAAGTTGGGAGTCCAAATAGCGCCCATGAAGGGGTTGACCCTTGGTAAACGTCACAACCGATGACATATAGCCTTTATTATAATTATAGAAACTATATGGCAAAGATAACTAAAATAATTGTAGGGGAAAAAAAGAAAGACGACTTGAATAAGAAAAAAAACTTGTAGTTTGAGAATTGAAAGAGAGGGGAAACTCAAAATGTATGGTACGATACCTGAAGAGAGTGAGGAGAAGGGCGATAAGCAGAAGAGTTTTCATCTTCATCATCATCCATTATTAAAAGAGAGATTTGCTTGCTCAAATCTGCAAAAAACAAATCATCTTCTACTTCCATTAATAAGTAACAACTTTACAACACAGAAGAAGACTAGCTTGTATTAGTTCTCTTTTTTTTCCTCTTTTGGTGCTTTAAGTAGGAGGGATTTAAGTAGGAGGGATATAGTGTAATAAATAGGAGGGGAAATAAAGCAAAGAATGGGCTAAAAAAAAAGAGTATACATGTGGGATGGTAGGGTCAAGAATGACAGCTAAGTCAATCTGTGCAAGACCCACAAAAGGATATCAACAAAGTGTAATGTAGATTTTAACTTTGTTCTGTGGAATAACTTTTACACTAGATAATCTAAAAAATACTCCTAGTAATTATGAATAATTATTCATACTAAATGAAATTAGTGATTTTAAAAATATGACAATCACATGTTACAATAAGTTTAAGTACAGAACTCTCTTAAATGATTAGTATACCACAACAACATACTCGTGTGATCCTACAAGTGGGCAGGTCTAGATAGGATGGGGTGTACGGCAAACTTTACACTACCTCATACCTTACCTCGTGTGAGGTAGAGAGACTGTTTCTGGTAGACCCCTAGTTCAAAAAAAGTGTTATCAAAAACAGTTTGGAAAAATACAAGAGTTAAAAAGTTATGAAAAATACTGAAAAAAAGAAAAGTTTTGACAGCAAAAATAGTAAAGATAACCAACATAAAAGAAACATTGGTAGTAATTAAATTAAATTGTTTATATTATCCAGATGAGAAAGAGTAACAAAAGGAAAAAGAGATGAGGATTGAAAAATCTGCACAGCAGCAACAGCCCACGCTTTAATAGATCAGATATCTCATCCAAAGGTAGACTACATGATCCTTGGCCATTATTATACTTACAAGGATTGGTTGTGACTCTCTTGGGCCTCTAGAGTCGAATTAATATTTTTGACACAGAAATATAAATACCATAAAAATTAAATAATTAAAATTGTAATAAATATAAAAAATTTAATAAATAATTTCAAAAGTATAATGGAATTACTGATAAAAATCTAAAGATTGAAGACTAATTAAATTTAAATTTTGAATACGCTTTTGTCATCCACTACCCTCAAACTGACTCTCACTGTCCTCTCTTTTCATCCACCAGTAAAGCCCCAACTTGCATCAAATTCCTATGGTTGCAAGTGTATGTATGTCACTAAAAGATGGAAATAGCTGCAGTCATTTGGCTTTGTCACACTAGACAATGAAGAAAGTTAAATTATTGTCACTTATAAGAATGATTATTTATCACATATACCTTTTGTTTTATTTTTAATAATTTCTCGATCAGGGGCGAAGCCACCTTTCTATAAGGGTGGTCAACTAACCACCCTTCACCGAAATATTACGAAAAATTATACTGTGTATATAAGTATAATATTAATTTTAGATGTGTAAAATATATATTGAACACCCTTTGTCGGATTTTTTTTTTTAGTTCTTCAAGTCTGAACACCCTTGGAAATATTTATGGCTTCGCCACTGAGAACGATCGATGAATAATGTATTAACATAATTACATTACTAAAGAGCTAATTATCTTGTTTAGTCGCAATTGGCAACCTCTTATTTGTTTATTCCACATATATCTTTTTCTTTGATATCTAAAAGTTCTCCAAAAATACGAGAAGCTGAACGATTTTGTAACATATTTCAAACTATAATTGGACTATGTTCAACAACTCAAGAATTTAGAGTATATCTTATGTTTCTTTCCATTGTTTGAGGTAAATAGTACGTCTATGTAAAAAAACGATTAATGTTACAATTATTTGATTATATAAAAGTACTCATTCCAACATAAGCATCTAAATAATGAAAGGTCATTAAATTCCAAAAAAGTGATCCAGAAAACAATTTGACCAAAAGTATAATTTGGAAAATAGAATAAGTGAAATTTTGTGGCTAATCAAATTAATGACATCATTTTATAATTTTCCCCGTACTAGAATTAATTAGTAAAAATGAACTTGGTGAAATGATCTTTCGTATACTGTGTTCCTTCCATTATATAACAAAGTGTTTCTAGATAAAATTCTTAGTATTATTTTTTTTCCCTCCTATTTATAACTATAACATTTCCGACTCAAACATTACCCTAAATCATAAGAAAATCGTAATGACAAGTGCATTCGATATAAAAAGTTTTTTCGTGCATTTACATGATGCTCTACTACTAGTGTTTGCTACTACTTCTAGTAGCTTTTAAAATACGTAAAGAAACTAATTTAGAAAACTAACAGGATTAGCTAAGTTTTCATTTGGAAAAAGTAGAGGCAGCACGACACAAACTTGATATACCTATCACAATAATTTAGCTTACAAAAAAGAGTTTAAGAACTATACACTAATGGTTCTTAACACAAATAGCTGACCAAATATACTGTTTACTTTTCCTAGTCAATATACGTAAATTATACATATGACATACATATATTATATATCCGTCGGTTATTTTTAATTTAAGCGGTTGGGTGATCGACTATTTGGGTTAACTCTTCTAAAAATTATCTGGACAATAAAATCATTTAGAGGGATACTCCTTGCTACTAACTCTATTTTATAAAGGTTATCATAAATGATAAGTAATTTACTATATATTATCGATTAAATTACACTAAGAGCTTGTTTGGAAAGCCACCTTGGAAATGGATTTGGGTGTAATTACACAGTTGACATGTTTGTTTGGCCAAGTAATTACTTGGTCAGCATGGAATTGGGTGTAATTCGAGGGGTGTAATTACACTCTCCAATTCTCAAGTGGAGGTGAGAATTGATGGTAATTATACTGTATAATTACAAGGTTTCTTTTTAGTTTCTTTCATTTTATTTTTATTTGTATTTATTTTCTTTATAACCTTTTATTTCTATTATTTTAATTTTTAATTTTATTTTACTTTTGAATTTCTTTTAAAATTTTAAAATATATTTTTCTTTGTACATTATTTATCTTTTATTTCTAATCTTTACTTCATGTAATTCCATGTTATTGCTTATATTTTATTTTTTATTTATTTTATTATTCTATTTTTTGGAACCACGCCTCCTAATATTAAAAACAATGAGTCAAATTAACAAACTTGGCATATAATGATTAATGCAATTAAAGTAAAATTTTGTTGTTGAATTAATGTGGTTATAAACTTATCATGTTTCCTAATCTTAAGTTGTGTTGGAACTTTCTATTGTTATGTTGGTATTTGACATATGTTAAACTATTTTATTTATTTTTTGAATTTTGAAATTTCGTCATATTCATGGTTCCAATTTACTTGTTTTAGTAGTATTGGCTCACATTGCATGTTGTTCATTTTTTAGTTAGAATTGATAGATTAGTTTTGTCAAATATTTGAATAATGTTATGGCATTATATTTATAAATATTAATTTATTTTATCAAACATGAATTCCATGACGGTCTTACAAAACGTATATTTTTAGTTTTTGCACGTATCTAAACTAAATATTATTAATTTGAAATATATATACAAATTATTTTTATAATATTAGTTATAAATATATGATTACTAATTAATATATATTCACCAAAAAATATACATCTTAAATACCAAATAAAATATTATTTATACTTATAAAAATTTATAGGCATATATTTATATATTAACTTTTACGTTTTGATAATTACTTAATTTAAAATTTAATCTAACTGTGTAATTACACTTGTGCAACCAAACAGTAAACTTGTAGTTACACTATAATTACATTATGACAAACAAACATGTCGTCGTAATTACAAACCTGTGTAATTACTACGCTGTGTAATTACTACCCTAGCAATTATACCAATTCTAATTACTTGGTGGCTTTCCAAACAGACCCTAATAGTATTAAAAGAATTACACTGTCATTGAATATAACTTAAGCCCAAAAAACAACATACTAGTACTTTTTTCAAGAATTAATAGAAAGTACCGAGTGCTTCACGGTCTTATCTGTAATCACTTGCAGAGGAAATTATATTTAGATCAGATATTTTAACATTGAACACATGCCGTTGAGTGTGCGAGAGGTCCATATTGCGATTCCTTAAAAGGAAGTAGAATAATTGACTATACTTACTGCCATACAAAAATATACTCCCTCCGTTCACTTTTACTTGATATATATACTAAAAATTGATTTTCATTTTTATTTGTCACTTTACGCATATCAAGAGAAGACAATTTTTTTCTGTTATACCCACATTATTTATTACCCATTTCAAATTATTTTTAAATCCAATAAAATATGTATCAATTAATACGAATATCATGATAAATTATGCACTTCATTTATTATTTTTTAAGGGACGTGAAAAGTCAAAACTTGCCAAGTAAAAGTGAACAGACGATGTATATGCCAACTTTAGTTAGAACATAATTAATTGATCGAGACACTTGGAACTTGAATTTTGCTGAGGAATAAAAGAAAAGAAAACAACTCCCGTGGAATTGCTTTTCACATAGTATTTCCAAGCGAAAGAAAATATGAAGGAAATCAACCGGAAAATTTGGTAAGCACGAATTATCGAGGTACACGCAAGTTGATTCAAACTACGATTATAAAAAGTTATATATATTTATATGATATTTGTTAAGTAACCGTAACCAGAAAACAAATTTAAAGAAACACTTTCGAGTTGTTCAAAAGTCACATACATTAATCTCAAGAATTTAATTATAATACAAACCCAAAGGGACTAATGTGCTGCTTTACTTTTTCACACAAGAACAAAGTTTTGAACTCCATAACTAAAAAGAAAATACTTATTTTTTGTTGAAAAAGAAATTACTCTTTCTACAATATGAAAAGAAAGTACTTATTTTGTTGAAATGGAAGAAAATACTTTTTCTACATCATGAAAAGAAAATACTCATTTTATTAAAATGAAAAAAATATTTTTTCTATATCAAGAAAAGAAAGTACTTGTTTGTTGAAATGAAAGAAAAAGAAGACCTAGTCAAACCAGTTACAAGAGAAGAAATACTTCAAGCAATTAAGGATATGCCCCATGATAAGGCTCCAGAGTTGATGGTTTCCCAGTAGAGTTTTTCACAAGACATTGGCAAGTTGTTGGTGATGACATATAAAGTTGTGAAGGAATTCTTTGTGACTGGGAGGTTGCATAAAGGAGTCAGTAGTACAGCTGTAACTCTGATCCCTAAAGTGCAAAATCCTAGTCAAGTGAAGGACTATAGGCCCATAGCATGTTGTACAACTCTATATAAAATTATCACAAAGGTCCTTACAGCAAGACTAAAAGCAGTCATTGGAGATCTAATTGGGAGATCACAGTCAGCTTTCATTGAGGGTCACAGCATCACAGATAACATCTTGTTCACACATGAATTGTTCAAAGGTTATAACAGAAAGGGCATCTCTCCAAGATGTGTCCTCAAAGTAGATTTAAAGAAAGCCTATGACACAGTGGAATGGTGTTTCTTAGAAAGACTGTTTAAGGATATGGGGTTTCCTTATAAATTCATAGGATGGGTAATGGAGTGCATTTCATCAGTTACTTATTCCCTCAACATAAATGGTGGTCTCACAATTCCTTTTAAAGGCAAAAGAGGCATAAGGCAAGGATATCCAATGACTCCCTACCTTTTTGTCCTGGCCATGGAGTATTTGAAAAGGGAGTTCATGCAAATGATGAAGAGGAAAGATTTCAAATTCCATCCTAGGTGCAAGAAATTGGGAGTGGTACATGTATGTTTTGCAGATGACCTGCTAATGTTTTGCAAAGCTGATATTCAGTCTGTTAGACTACTAAAACAGACATTCCAGAAGTTCTCAAAAGCATCTGGTCTTCAAGCAAATGCTGAAAAGAGTGTTGTCTATATAGCTGAAGTGTCAAATTGGCATAGAGAGGAAATTCTGCAAGAGTTAAGTTTCCCTGAAGGTAGGCTTCCTTTCAAATACCTAGGGGTACCTTTGGACTCCAAAAAATTAACCATTGCTCAGTGTTGGCCAATAGTAGAGAAAGTAACTCAGAAAATAAACTGCTGGACATCAAGATTGCTATCATATGCAGGGCGCCTTCAATTGATAAAATCTGTATTATTTAGAGTGCAATCCTATTGGTCTCAAATTTTATTATTGCCAAAGAAAGTGATGAGGATGATAGAGGCAATATGCAGACCACCTGTGGACTGGCTCAGCTACTGTGTCAAGAAAAGCTTTGGTTTCTTGGGAAACAATTTGCTTGCCATATAGTGCAGGAGGTCTCAATGTAATGAACTTACTAGTTTGGAACAAGGCTGCTATTGCTAAGCACCTATGGGCAGTGGCAAAGAAGAAAGACAGCTTATGGATTAAATGGTTGCACGTCTATTACATAAAGAATCATAGCATTGAAGATATGCCTACTCCTAGGAATGCAACCTGGGTAGTTAGGAAGATCGTTGAGTCAAGGAAGATGATAAACGAACTTCAAGGCATTCAAGGCAACCTGGAGAGCAGACTGATCCAGCTACAGAGGGGTGAACTATTCAGCATTAAAAAACTGTACAGGCTTCAATACCCTCACTACCAAAAAAGTTCAATGGTA
>NW_017672372.1:32284-165637 GCF_001879085.1 Nicotiana attenuata
TACCCTCACTCCAAAAAGTTCAATGGAAGAGCATTATGTTGCAGGCACATATACATCCAAGATACAAGTTCATACTATGGCTTGCATTACATAGCAGATTGGCAACAGTGGATAGGCTTCTGAAATTTGGCATACAAGTTCCACAGCAATGTATATTCTGCGGGCTAGCTATTGAGACCTTTGATCACCTTTTCTTTGAATGCTCGCTGACAAAGGCACTATGGAATAGACTACTAAGATGGCTGAGATATCATAGACCCATATATGACTGGCAGCATGAGGTTGAATGGGTAAGCAAGAATGCAAAGAGGAGGAATGGACTAGCAGCAATAACCACCTGTGTGTTTGGGATGCTGGTGAATGCTATATGGAGGGAAAGAAATAAGCAAAGATTTCAAGGAGGGAGACTACTCAGCAACAACATATGCAAAGAAATAGCCATCCACATACACATGAAGGGGACCTCAATTCACGACTGGAAGGAAGCCTTGTTGAGTTTAAATTCTTACCCTTAGGAAGTTGAAGTCTGTTAAGGTTTCTCTGTATTGTCAAGAGTTTTAGCTTAGGAGTGAAGAAATGTTTTGTATCATCTAGTATGAGATGTAGCCGCAGACTAGTTTGTTTAGATCATAGAATGAGTAGATGGTCAGCATCTACTGAATGTAATGTAAAGTTTTTGATGGAATGAAAGTAATCTGTTTATCAAAAAAAAAATATATATATATATATATATATATATATTTCTATATCATAAAAAGAAAATACTCATTTTATTAAAGTGAAAGAAAATATTTTTTCTAGATCATGAAAAGAAAGTACTCGTTTTATTGAAATGAAAAAAATATTTTTTCTTCATCATGAAAAAAAAATCCTCATTTTGTTGAAATGAAAAAGAAAGTACTCAATCAAGATGTACTATTATGGTCATTGCTCTCTCTTCGCCCATGCTCTCGGTGCACGATAGCTAACGTGCGCTGCTTGGCGTTTCCATGGCGAATGGCAGAGGTAGGGGACGAGGACGGGGTCGAGGAAGACCCAGGAAGAACCCTGTAGCTATCTATGGTAGCTCTGTGGGAACTCGACTACAAGCTGAAGACATTTTGCAAGATAAAGTAACTACTCCAGTGGTAGAACAAGGTCCGAGTTATGAAGCTGTCTTCGATGATGGGTACAAATGTGAAGAAGAAGCTAGATTTGAGTACTCTGGTGACGAATCAAGCTGAAGAGATACAGATCCAAAAGGCAAACAAGGAGATCTCAGGCTCAAGCAATGGAACAGTGACAACTATGCATGCACCTAGTGAAGGGCTGTCGATGGAGGAGAATCAGTCTAAAGAAGCAGCTAATAACCAAGGCAAAGCATGGACAAATCTATTTCGGGGGAATGGAGCTGCGGAAAATGGTATGTCTCTAACTTACATACCACCACAAATCATTGATGGTCAAGTTGTGGTCCAATTAGACAAAATGGAGGTAGATCTGGAAACAGAAAAGTGGAGGAGTGCGATAATTGCTTACATAATTGGAGATTCCCCAGGTTATAATGCGATGAGAAGGTTTATTGGGATAAATTGGGCAAATGTGGTAGAGCCTGATCTATATCTACATGAGGAAGGGTACTATATCATCAAATTCCAAACTATTGATGATATGAAGGAAATTCTGTATTCTGGACCTTACTCATTCAACAATAGGCCGATCATATTGAAGCAATGGACACCAGACTTTAACTTCAAGGAGGAATTTCCCACTGAAATCCCTTTATGGGTGCAGTTTCCTAACCTCCCAATGAATTGCTGGGGTAATAACTCTTTGAGCAGAATGGCTAGTGCAATTGGTACTCCAATCTATGCAGATGAGTGTACTGCTAAGAAAAGGAGAATATCTTTTGCAAGGATGTTGATTGAAGTTAATGTCACTAGGGAATTACCTATTGAGATAAAGGTAATGGACCCTAATGGAAAGACATTCCTGCAAGATGTCAGGTATGACTGGAAACCAGAATTCTGCCAGAAATGTCTAGTGGTTGGGCATAGATGTGGTGTGGAGCAGAAGCAACACAAACAAGAGAAGCAACAAGGACAAAAAAGAGAATCAAAGAAAGTAACAATGGAATGGAGAACTAAAGGCCCAGTGAAAGAAGTGGTTCATTCAACAGGGGAAACTAATCTTCATCAGAAGGAATTACAGAAGTCTAGCCAAAATGAAGCTGCAGAAGAGGAGATCATACAGCCAATGGTGGAGCAGATAAATGAACAACAGGATCATATACAAACAGCCTCTTAGCAACAGAGCACACTGGAAATATCAGTGGACAAAGGTAAAACTATAGAGGACCGATTTGAGCTGGATATGACAAGTTTCCAGCTTTATCAGCCATTGCTATGAGGAATTCTTTTGGACCTTTGACTAAGGGATCATGGTGTTCAAGTAGTGTACCTCCTGATAAAGGGAGAGGTAGACTAACTTGCTGATGAAGTGGATCTTTTGGAATATTAGGGGTGTAAATAAGAGATACAAACAAAAAGAGTTGAAAAACTATGTTAGTAAAGGTGTGCATTCGAATCGGTTTATCGATAAATCGAATCGATTATTTGTTATCGAAATCGAAATCGAAAAAATCGAAACCTTATTGAAACGATAACGATAAGCATATGTACAAATCGATAATCGATAAGTAATTATCGATAAGGGTCAAAATCGAATGCACACCCCTAGACTGTAGAAACTTGTTAAATGAGTAATTACCTATTTGTGTAGATTAATATAACATACAGAATATATATATATTCCGCTACTATTTTGAAAGCGGCTATACAATATTATTTTCCCTAATCTATACCCTTTCCTTTACCTTAAGTCCCTTACCCTATTATTTCCTCTACCACAATTAAGGAATGATCATATTTAAAGATCAAGGGAATGAAGTTCAAACTAATGGAAAACAGAATTAGCCGTGATGATGTGTTTTGTTTTGTTTTGTTTTTTTATACCGTTGGAGTGTTGGTGGCATACATTTGATCCCTTACTTTAGTTTTGTTGCATGTGCTTGTTGACACAATTTTTATATTATAAATGGTGTTCGTCTTATTTTAGCTTCTTTTTGTCCATATTAGTTAGGCGCGTTTATAGCGATATACTTTCCGTGGAATCCCGCAAATTTTCTTATTGGTGTAATCGATAACCGAATCGATAAGCCCCCAAAATTGATAAATCGAAATCGAAAAAATCGAAACCTTATTGAAACGATAACGATAAGCATATGTACAAATCAATAATCAATAAGTAATTATCGATAAGGGTCAAAATCGAATCGATAAATCGAATGCACACCCCTATTAGTAATCAAAGAATAAAGCTAGCAGTCATAGTAGAAACAAGAGTCAAAGAACATAATGCTAGTAGAACTATATCAAATGTACTACCAGGTTGGAATTATGCTACTAATTATTAAGATGCTCCAAATGGGAGGATATGGGTTACTTGGGATTCACAGTGGTACAATGTTAATATCATAAGTGTTGCAGCTCAATACATACACTGTTTGGTACAAGACAGGATGGGCATAATTGACTGTGCAGTTACAGCTATATATGGTTACAATACCATAGAACAAAGGAAACAATTATGGAGTGGTCTGAAGGACATTGCAGCAGGAAACACTAAACCATGGTTACTATGTGGAGATTTCAATGCAGTCTTGCATACAAATGACAGGCATATGGGCGACCCCATTACATATACTGAAGTGCAGGATTTTGCTGAGTGTGTAACTAGTCTAAACCTGAATGAACTGGCATGGACAGGTGAATATTACACATGGTCTAATAAACAGCAATGTATTGACAGGATCAGCAGTAGAATAGATAGAGCTTTTGGCAATAATGAGTGGATGATGCAATGGGGGCATGTGGCTACTGAATATGGACTACCATACATATCTGATCATAGTCCTATGACTTTAACTCTCCATTCAGCTCCCAAACCTGGCAAAATCCCTTTCAGATTCTTTAATGTCTAGGCAGATCATGAATGTTTCCTTTCCATTGTGGAAGGAATCTGGAACCAATCTTTCACTGAGGGAACTATGCAGAACATCTGGATCAAACTGAAGAAACTAAGACCCCTGCTTAGGACCCTAAACACTGAGCAATATAGAACCATCAACATGAAGATTGAACAAGCTAGAACAACTTTAGAAGAGGTGCAGCAGAAGATAAATGCAGCTTGCAATGATAATCTGATTGAAGAAGAGAAAAGTTTGTTGCAGAACTTAGAAAAGTGGTCCCTTATTGAAGAAAGTGTCTTAAGGCAGAAAGCAAGAACTAAGTGGATCAAACTGGGAGACTCCAATACAAAATACTTTGCAGCTGTTATGAAAGAAAGAAATCAGAGAAAGCAAATAAATGAGCTTATGTCAATCAGGGGAGATAAACTGATTCATCCTGACAGCATAAAGCAGGAAGTGGTGAGTTTCTACAAATCTTTAATGGGTTCAGCAGCTCAAACTCTACCTGCAATAGATAAAATGATCATGAAGAATGGGCCTAAACTATCACAAATGCAGAAGCTTGCTTTATGTGCTGAGGTGACTGATAAAGAGATCTATAATGGTTTGTGTGCTATTGATAGTGACAAAGCACCAGGAGTTGATGGCTACAATGCTTATTTTTTCAAGAAGTCATGGGTGATTGTCAAAAAAGAAGTCAGTCAAGCAGTGAAAGAGTTTTTCAGAACTGGGAAATTGTATAAAGCAGTGAATTGTACCTCCATCACATTGGTTCCTAAAATGACCAACCCTAGCACAATAAAAGACTACAGACCTATTGCCTGTTGTACCATGTTGTACAAGCTTATCTCTAAAGTTCTAGCTGGCAGAATACAACGAGTGATAGCATCAGTGATAAGTGAAGCACAGTCTGGTTTTATACCTGGAAGGAGGATAGCAGATAACATTATCTTAGCTCATGAATTAATCAAAGCTTATACAAAGCAAAAAACATCTCTGCCAGATGCATGATCAAGATTGATCTCCAAAAAGCTTATGACTCAGTAGAATGGAGTTTCTTAGAGCAAGTTATGACTGAAATGGGATTCCCAGAAAGATTTGTGAACTGGACAATGGAATGTGTGAAAACTGTTAACTATACTGTTATGGTTAATGGAGAGACCACTCCACCTTTTGATGCTGCCAAAGGTTTAAGACAAGGTGATCCCATCTCCCCCTTCTTGTTTGCAATTGTAATGGAGTACCTTAGCAGGAGACTTAACAAATTGAAGGAGGTGAAAGATTTCAAGTATCATCCAAGGTGTGCAAAATTAGGGATTACTCATTTAAGTTATGCAGATGATCTTCTGATATTTGCTAGGGGTGATCTCAATTCTGTTACTCACATCCAAGATTGCTTTAATCATTTCTCTCAAGTGTCTGGCTTACAGGCAAATTTGCAGAAGAGCTCAGTATATTTTGGAGCAGTGCAGCAGAGTACTAGGGTGGAAATTATCCAAAAGCTGGGCTATACAATAGGAGAATTACCTTTTAAATATCTTGGTATCCCTCTTGCTACCAAGAAATTATCCTTGATACAATGGCAACCTTTAATAGGAAAGATAGTTACAAGGATCTCCTCATGGACTGCCAGGAAACTCTCTTATGCTGGAAGAGTGCAACTAGTTCAGACTGTCTTATTTGGGATTCAATCCTACTGGTCACAACTATTCAACATACCAATGAAAGTTATGAAGATGATAGAGGCCTATTGCAGAAGTTATATATGGTCTGGGATCAACACCATCACAAAGAAATCCCTGGTGGCTTGGGATAGGATATGTACACCTAAATCAAGAGGGGGCTATGGATTGATTAATATGCAAGTGTGGAACAAGGCAGCTGTTGCAAAACTATGCTGGGATGTAGCAAATAAAAGTGACAGATTATGGATAAGATGGATCCATACATACTACATCAAAGATAAGAGGATAGAAGATATAGCAATCCCACAACAGGCGAGCTGGATGGTGAGACAGATTTTAAATGCCAGAACAGTTCTGCAACAAATGCAACACAGGCAGCAGGGCAAAAAGAGCATGATCAGTCAGTTCTACTATCAGTTGCTGGGAGATAGTCCAAGAGTTACATGGAAATCTATGATGTTCAAGAACAAGGATGTTCAAGAACAAGGCTAGACCAAAAGCCATTTTCACAATGTGGCTACAAGTGCAAGGCAAATTACTAACTACAGATAGATTGATCAAATGGGGAGTCAATGTGGATCCAAAATGTACTCTATGTCAGCTGACTGTGGAAACCAGAGATCATTTGTTTGTCAACTGCTCGTTTACTAAAGCAGTGTGGTCCAAGGTACTACAATGGATGCAAAGGCAAGAAGCAATTGGAGATAACTGGATACAACATCAAGAATGGATAACACAAAGAGCTAAAGGTAGATCATATGAAGCACAACTATACAGAATGGTATATGCAGAGGTAACTCATGGTGTTTGGATTGAAAGAAACATGAGAACATTTCAGCAAAGAAGTAGAAGTGTCAATAGTTTAGCTAGAGAAATAGCCTACATATGTAATGTACGAGCTACAAAAGAAATCAGTAGTCTAGTTCAACATTTTATTTTTCATTAGACAAAGTATGTAGGAGTTTCTTTCTTGTTCATGTTTTGAGTTTTGAAAGATATAGCTGCTGAGTTATAAAGTAGGCTATGCATTGTAAAGATTATTGGTGATTAATAAAATGTTAATTACCTAAAAAAAAAAGTACTCTATTTACAACACAAAAAACAAAAAGAAAGTACTCTTAGAGGGTGTTTGGATTGGCTTTTAAGAAGTAGCTTATAAGCTAAAAGCCAAAAGCCATAAGTTGGTAATACCTAAGTTTTGGCTTTTGGCTTATTTTTGTATTTTTCGTGCCTATCAGAAAAACTAGAAAATTGCATAAAAACCAATAAGCACTTAAAATGAGTCAATCCTAATACCCTCTTAATAATATTTCTATTTAGGGTGGGAGTGAGGGGCAGGTGGGGCTAGGACGGGGTTGGGGTGGGGGTGGGGTGTGGTAGTTGGGGTAGGGGTGAGTGGGGTTAGGGGGGTGGGTGGGGAATGTTGAAAAAGAGTTTTGGAAAATATTTTCCCGTATCTTAATACGGAAAACAATTTCCTCCAATTTGGAGGAAAATGAGTTCATGAGGCAAATGTTTTCCAAAATATTTAAGACAACCAAACATGGGAAAATTGGACATTTTCCGAAAAATGCTTTCTTTTATACCAAACACACCCTAAGTAACATCATGATTTCTATCATAGTCCAGCTAGTTCAGTCCTCCAGTCTCTCACATGTAATGTATACTATAATACATCCAGAGATGCCAGAAACTCTTTGCAGTAGGCTCCATTCAAACTGTTCAGATATAATAATTGTTAAACCAAAATAAATGTTAGAAGTTGTACTTCACAATGCTGCACGCTTAAGACTAATAATGATATCTCGAGCATGAATAACATAACATGAGACCCTAATATTGGATAAGCCAAGGATGAGACTACCGCCGTGAAAAGAAGATGAACTTTGGGTCTGACTCAACCCCAATACCGGTAGTAAGGAAACAATACATTCTCTCAACCAATGTGAAATACTCTAATGGTAATAAACGCACCTCCTCGAGCGCTCAAAAACCTTGAAAAGCAGGGTCCTTAGTGGAGTAGAAGCTGATCTTCCACTTACACATATATGGATTGCATTGAATTATATATAATAATGTGACAGATAACTCGTTTCTTTAAGGTTCGTCATATTGCAGTGGACACATTTATGTATACAACTAAAAAAAACGAGTGAATTATGAGTGTATGTGACCTCCATACCACAAGATTCGCTGGCTAAAGAGCAATAAGGACCCCACCCTATTGTGGGAGCAAGAAGCCTATGGTTCTGAGAGGTTTTAGTATCACTGTCTGGTGTATCTGCAAAACCATGTTTTGTCTTTATGACAAGTAACATTGCACGAAACAAACATTAAAATAGAACAGATCTCGAAATCCATTTTTAGATCTATTTCTTTTCCAGATTTGTCCGATTAGAATGTTTGACTGGAGACAATTGCAAGATCACACACTTATCACCACCACCCTTCCAAATGTCCCCTTCCTTTTGGAGATGGGGTGGGGGGAAGAAGAGAGGAGAAGACCTATCGGAATTGAATTTTGGATAAGTTAGTTGAGTGGTAGATGAAGTACTACTTGGCAATATTTCTACCAAGATTGGAAAAAACGCCCATTCTCTGCATCTGCGACTGCTATAATTCATTAATGTCCAACTATACCTGTCCAAGGTCAACAGCTTGGTCTTCCCCCTTTTATGACAAATCATTTGTTCTTTCATTTATCACTTCTTCTTTGAATCGATAAGATAGGAGGAGTCGGAGCAGCTCATTATCATCATTACTAGTACGGAGTATTATTTTTTTAAAAGCTGAGGCTGTCAAAAGTATGTACAAAGAGGGTCTGCAGGCAACTCAGTCTTTAGATTATCTAAAAAGGAGGAGATTTACGCTATATACCAAACATATAAACGAAACCAAAAAACGATCCAATAACAAGCATAGAGAAGGTGCCTGTGCCTCATCAATAAATAGACCATCAACCCAGCATATAAAAGTTGAATAAATAATAATCACGGCTTTAGGATTAAACAATTAAGAAGCATCAGCCAAGTACCGCAATACCAGCAATTTCTCCATTCAACTTGCGATTTCTTTACCTATATAGTTGCCTATGCATTTTCGCGTCTATAGCAGATAATTTTGAGAAGCAATGAAGAAAATTAGTATCAGATTGATCTGAAGTTCAAGTATTTTGACAAATTTCAAGTAATGATTAGGAATTGAAGAACTCTCTCATTTCATTTCACATGTTGGTGACAATTCACCAATTTTTACGTCGACATGATAAGAAAGAGTTACAAAAATGGAGGTATTCCCTATCAACCTCGTCAGTTACTGCATTTTGCTCATGCGTTGAACTAGAGAAAAATTAGAGGAAGGAAAGAAGCTATGCTCCTAAAAGTAGGCTTACCAGAAACAAGTAAAAGGCTAGTGGATAACTGAATATTAAGCCCCACCAGCCATGTCCATATCTGTAACCCCATCAATTCCCTTGAAAACAACACGTAATTTCCTTGAACATGATTGCTTTGTATCTCCTTTCCCGGCTGTACCAGTAACATGAACAATGTCCCTTGGAGTTTTGCTCATAAGCTCAAACAATGGTAAATCCAAATTCGATCGAGTCATCTCTTCCAGTACTGGAGGTGCTTGCATGTACAGATTCTTCCCTCGATACGTCACACTTACTCTACTTAATAGTAGCTTAGGGTGATCTTCTAGCAGACCAATGAACTGCACAAAACCAGAAAGGAGACGAAAGCTAAAACATTATTACTTGTATCACCAACCAATCCATTTATTACCCTTTTGTCGTGGTGGAATGTCTAACATGCTCAAACAATAAGGCGAAATTGATAGGAAGTTAGTGCATCAAATTATATGGTCTTCAATATAGGTATCTTCCCATGAGGTTTTTATGGCAGATAACTCAGTGTATCAGAGAGAGTAATTCCGAAAGTTCTTTAGCAGTTTCCAGCTTTCAACATAGAGAAACTATGTGAATGAGATGCTGCACACAGTCACAGATCATCCAGACATCATAAAGGGCAAATCAGTGGGAGTAATGAACTCCGACAGAAACATAAATATTAACCCCCCCCCCNCCCACAACACACACACTACTACTACTACTACTACTACTACTACTACTACTACTACTACTACTACNAAAAAAAAAAAAAAAAAAAGGTCTCTCCTCTCTTTTGCTTATCCAATTGTTCAAAAGATGGTTTAAGTAAAGCTTTTATCCAACCAAGAGTATGATAAGGTCCTATGTGATCATTCCAACTTTTACTACAAGCAATCCATACCAGGAAGTTACTATGAACATTGGCTATGAACAGCACAAAGAACATTGAAGCATCTAAATGGAACTTCCAACGAATTGTATTCTGCTTTTTCATTTTTGGTATAAAGAAAACTATGTAAATGATGAATCCATTTTAGACATCATAGAATCCTTGTAAGGAGCAAAGATAGGTTTTTGATTACTTTCTGGAATCTGTAAATGGTTACCACTTCCCAGCACAGCCTTTGTGCTGTGTTTTTAATATAACTGTTACCATTCTCAAAAAAGATGGAACTTCAACTTATCTGCTGTATGAGAGATTCTTGTTTCGAGGCTGCCATACGTTGATTATTGTTTAATGTAATTGCTGCAGATGCCAAGTTATCTCATAAGTTCCATTTTCTGCTTTATTTCCTTTTACAATTATCCTTCTTTAGATGGATTTAATAATATTATATTGGGTGGTTAAGACACGAAATATTTTCATAATTAGGATTACGAATTTTCTGTCTTTGAGGCTGTATACATTGGCTTTCAGACATTTTCAAACTTTCATGACAAGTTTTTCCCTTTTCTTTCAACAGGTTCTAGGGACCTTAGGATTTCTTGCTTGCTCCTAGTTCCTACTACTCCCCTTCATGAAGCTTATCTGGTCTTGACACTCCTTTGCCTGTAGAGACAGCAGTATCACCACTCATGATCATTATCAGGAGTGGCCTAATATAGTTAGGTGGCCAACATACTAACTCCAGTATTTCAGCCGAATTCTATTCTCTTTTTTGATACTACTAACTCCAGTATTTCAGCCGAGTTCTATTCTCAAGCCTCAAAAGAACAGTCATATCAAGTACACGTTGAAACATGCACGATAAGTTGACAAGGTCAATACTGGGACGTTCTTCCCCAATTAGCTGGTTCCTTTTTTCTGAATGTAGATTAGGAAGCACTCTATTTTGAGATACGATATATCAAAATGTTACTGAGGAGGTGTCTTAGTGTTTTAGTGAACAATCTTGTGAATGATTAGTAACCTTAAAGAGCTGAGAAATAAAAAGAACAAGAACCTTTTTCAAAGTAACTGAAGCTTCCAGCTCAATGAGAACGCCAGGACCACAAACAAGACACTCTTTGTCCCTCACAAACTCGGTCACTTTGGTGTGCAGACCTTCAACTCCATTGTACCTTCAACAGGTATAGAATTCCACATAAGTCAACAGAGCTTAGCCAAATGTTTTAAAGGGAAATTCAATTCGTGAGTAATGATAATGCAACAAAAGAGAGAGAGAGAGAGAGAGAGAGAGAGAGAGAGAGAGAGAGAGAGAGAGAGAGAGAGAGAAGAAGAAGAAGAGGAACGCAGATGAGCTGTTGCAAGGGGAGAATCATGGAACACAAATTAGGGTAAAAAATCCTAACATAATGTTACGGGCATAAACAAAGTAAAGAACTCATTTATCAAACAGAAAGCAAGATACAAGACATTAACAGAGAAGACAGGAAACTAAAGACTTCTGCTGCTTCAGGATAACTTAGTTCTTAATTTCAAATGAATCACAAGTACATAACTGCATTTCTTTTGAAGAAGTCATAAGGAAAGATTAACCTTCAAGATGTTATCAAATTAAAGTGCAAATGTTGACGATAAGACAATTGATTCATAAGACACAACCTGCAACAGCGGCGGAGCTAAGTAAATTAGGATTTAACAGACTTACGTCAAGTAATTTGATAGAGTTTTGCTGCATCCGGAGACAAGCTTCAAGGTCTCCAAAGCACAGGCAGCAGAAATTATAGCATTGGTGGATGCTATAGCAGGAATGATATTTTTAACAACACCCTGTAAGCAATAATGAAAGATTATTCAATATGAACTGAGAACACATGACTGCACAAAACCACTATACCAGCCTAATATGGCTGGAGTAGAATAGGTTCTCACCTCAATGCATAATGAAATAAATACTTTAAGTTTGGCCATATCTATAGGAGGATGTCTAGTTGTCTACAGAAGAATTGGGACTCGCCCGGGTCTCGCCCCGGGGTGGAGCACTCGTAAAACTCCCCTGGGCTTATGTGTGGGGCTTAGTTTCGTGAGACTTACGCCTCGGCCATTGGGGCTTACGCCCCGAACACGCTCAACACCCAGCGTACTAGGCTCGCCTAATAAAACTTTATGCAATTGTATGTAACTAACCTTATAAATCCTCAAATTTTCTTAATAAATCATTGACTATTCAAAATTATTTTTTTCTTAATCATAAGTCATTAAGTTGAGAGTATTTTATGTCATAATTAAAATAAAAATTATTGCACGTTATCCACTAAGACTGCTATAATAGTTAATTTTATATAAATCTTTCATTTAAAAAGTATTTATTTATTAACGTTTGTTTGTCTTTACTATATAATAGTCCGTAATTTTTTCATAATTATTTTCAAAATATTATTTTTTTTCACGTTTACGAGATACCATACTTATTAATCGAATAGCTCAGTAGCTAGTAACTATTTACAAATAATTAGTTATCATGGTATTGTACGGTGAATTATGTGTCACTTTATTAACTTGTTCAAACTTAAAAATAAATGATGCTAGAGAATCATATTTAAATTATGAATTATGCTTTTATATAAATCCTCTTTCAAATAGAAAGCATATTAAATAAAAGGAGTATTTTAAGAGAAATATCAAATTATAATATCGAAATTCTTTCAAAATTTATTACTCCTTAAGAGATACATATAAGATTATGTATCAAATACATTACTTTTAATGTTTGAGTTGTAACGACATTGCAGCTAATTTGCGATATATGTCATACTTTTCATATTATTCATAGTTGAATTATAAATTATAAATATTTTAAATAGATTATTTATTATAGTTTTATAATTTTATTCATACTATCTTAAAATTCTTGAAATTAGTAAAATTTAAAGATCCATGGGACTTACGCCCCGTCTCTTAGGGCTAACGCCTCGCCTCGTCAGAGGTAAAACGCCTCGCCTCACGCCCCCGCCTATTAAAACATTGTTCCATACCATGAGCTTACCTGGGTCAAAGAATAGGTAACTCCCGGAATTCCAAAGAGCTCTGCTCTCTTAACAGCCTACAGCACATGATCAGAGAAGTCGAGGATTGAGAAAGGAAACATGAGAAATGTAGCACACGTCTAAGTACTAGGAATGGAGAAAGAAAAGAGCATAAATCAACCTCTGAATACACCCATTGCATGTGTTCAGGGTCATCTGGATCAAATGTTTTGCCACTATGAACCTGCATAAAACATCTAGGGTGAAAAACAGTGCAGTTGGTCTAGAAGCATGGATAACCAAGGGCTGGGAAGTTCAATACTTACCTCATCCCATTTGATTAGATGTGCATACTCAATGCAGTGAGCAGCAGTTCTTGGAGTTTCAGCAAGAGTACATAATGGAAACTTCACTTGTGGAGGAAAGAGCCATATTGTACACTCAAAGCAGGGGGTAACACCTGGCATTATAATCCTTGCGTGGCCCTTGAATCCCTCAGTCCCACCATCAACCATAGGCTTAATTGTCTCTTCTCGTGGGTTATCATCAGAATCGTACTCTACACATAATGTCAGATGGATGAGCTAAATCTAGTGCACTTTCACCGACCTCCTTCCACTAAGTATGAAAACTAGCCAGGAGCATGAGACACATTTCCCCATGGTCTGAAGGAGCTTCAACCCACACTTTGGCTTCTGAAAATGCCTAGTTAGTAGAATATCTTTATTTAAAATTTATTCAATCAGATCCATCTCTCCCTCCGTACTTCGGTATCTTCTTAATTCATGTCTGTTTAATCAATTTGGTTTTCCTTTAAAAATGAAAGGGCTGCTCCAAGAAGCGCTGGTTCAAGCTTGCAAAAGTGGAGTAAATTGGAAAAAAAAAAAGATCCATTCCCTCTCAGTTTGCATCTCCCCAAAATTGGAAGAGAATTTCAAAGTTATATTTCAAAATCAAATAAACTGATAGCACTCAGAAGTTCAAATACATCCATAGTTCTATAAGATTGTCAATTTAATATGATCATTGAATTTGTGAATCAATTTTGTACCACAAAAATTGAAATGTGTATTAAAAATAGGAGCAGTTTGACTAACAAATTGGTTGGCGTAACAGTTAATGGTCTTCAACTTATAACAAGGGTTCCAACCTTGATGTCAATGACATTCCTGTTTATCTTTGGGGGCTAGACATCTTGGGGTTTGGAGGGGTCACAGGTTGGTATGGGCCAATCTGGCCCTGAGGCTAAAGACCACTCTTGGACAGTCACAGGCCAGTTACGCAAATGGGAAGGGCCAATCCAAACCGCATAGGAGTCCAGATCGGTTTCAGTTCCATATTTTAGTTGCACCGATTTAATCATAATATCACTTTTCTCCTCCTTATGATCAGATTACTTCTCGTGTTTTATGCAAATTTTTGATTGGTCATATTTTGTACAAAATTTAATTAAACAAAAACTTACACGAGAGATTGATTAGTAGTGATGTGGAAAAGATTATATACTAGTTCTTTTCTAATGCTAAGGCTCCTTTTAGTTTATTTAATTATGTTAGGTCATCAGTAATGAGGTTCATATCTGTTAGTTAGCTGTCAGTTATCTAATACATACACACATAAACAACGAGAAGCAATTCGCAAAATCCGGACACGTTATAACGATAAAATCCTAATATAACAGCCCCTTAGTTTAACCACATTAAGGTTTTCAGGACTAAAATATCATCTCACTTTCATTTGAGGGTTTGATAAAGGTCCCCCTTCCCCAAGGATTATTTGATAAAACTGAGTATATCACATCAGTACTCTGACTGTATAAGTACAAGTAATAGTCCCCATCTGCTCTTTAGTCAGTGTTTTCCCTTTCAAAGTCAAATGCAAACAACAAAAGAGTAAATAAGAAACAACGGTGAAAGAAGAACGTTAAATAACTACGCCTCAGTCCCAAACAAGTTGGGGTCAGCCAAAGAAGAGCATTAAATGATGCATATTTTTTCCTCTCATGTATGTACACTTGGTTTTTTCCATTGGAAATATGTTACTTATTTCAGTATTTGCACGTTATCTTCAAAGTTGAACACTCTTATATGTCTAGTTGATGATACAGATATACAAATATGAGCAACATATGATGGAAGAAGCGTCTTTGTGCAAATCCAAGCATGTGGGACCTCATATATTTCATTTTTACATCTTGATGCTTAGACAAATATCCAAGTCAAACTACTCTATCCGACCAGAATCTAATATCTGTTACTTTGCATTTATCTCTTATTCTTACTTCAATTTTGGCCTCTTATAGAAGTTATAGAAACTGGTTTCAATAAGCATGTGCCATACATACAACACCAACAAACCCAGTGTAATCCCATAAATGGGGTCTGGGGAGGGTAGTGTGTATGCAGACCTTACCCCTACCTTATAAAGATAGGGAGACTGTTTCCGATAGACCCTCGGCTCAAGGAACAGTAGAGATAAAGATAAAGCAGCCAAGCAGTAAACAAAAGAAGCATGTACCATAAATGGTAACAGGAAAATAGAAATGGATTTATACTTTATTGGAGTCAGTAGTGTAGATAGCTTGAATGTAACCATACTTGGGTTAGTGAAGTAACCACAGTTAGGTGTAGTTAGTGGAACTGTTAGTTAGTTATGCCAGCTGGCTTAATTAAGAGTGGAGCTATTACTTGTATATAGAGGACAACTGTATACATTTTTTAGATAGAGAAAATAATACAACCGACTTTCTCCTTCTTCTACGTTCTTCGTTCTTCACAGAGTTTCCTCCATAGCTGAGCTTAAGCTCTGATAATCGAGCTCAGATTCAGGAAAATAACATGGTATCAGAGCAGTAACGACTGGGTCATACGCTCGTTGTGCAATTCCACATAATTCAGATCTAGTCTTCCTCTTTCAAGGTCGATTCTCTGTTTTTTTGTTCAACAATGGGAGATGAGAAAGAAGGAAAAATTGATCACACTCATCCACTCTTCGTACATCCTTCAGACACTCCTGGCTCGATTTTGATTCCGGTGAAGCTCATAGGATCTGAAAATTACGGTCTTTGGCGCAGAACGATGCGAATTGCCCTTCAAGCTAAGAGAAAATTAGGGTTTGTGACTGGCACTTGCACAAAGGATCAATTTAAGGCTGAATTGCATGAAGATTGGGAAACATGCAATGCGATTGTCTTATCTTGGATCATGAACACAGTGTCGTCAGATCTTCTTAGCGGGATTGTTTATGCATCGAATGCACATCTGGTTTGGAAAGATCTACAAGAGCGTTTTGATAAGGTGAATCGAGTGCGTATCTTTCAGTTACACAGAGAAATTTCCACAATTTCACAAGGAACTGATTCAGTTGCAGCATATTTCACCAAACTGAAGGAGTTATGGGCAGAGTATGATGCCCTAGTGCCTTCACCATGCTGTGACTACCCAAAATCGAGAGATTACATTGAGCATCTGCATCGTCAGAGGTTACTTCAATTCCTTAGTGGACTTAATGAGTCATATGAGCAGGCACGAAGGCAGATTCTTATGAAGACTGTTGAACCTACCTTGAATCAGGCATATGGTATGATTATCGAGGATGAAAGTCAAAGATCCAATCTGTTTCCAGCACTGACAGGGAAGGCAGATCCAATGGCTATGCAGGTTTGTCGAGGACAACCTTATAGAGGAAAAAAACCTTTTATGCAATGTGACTATTGCAATATGAAAGGTCATTTGAAGGAAAATTGCTACAAATTGAATGGTTATCCAAGTGACTTCAAGGGAAAGAAGAAGTACGCAGCTAACAGTGTGACTAGAAATGCTGAATTGGACAAAAGGCCAGAGAGAATGGAAGGAGGAAACAGTTCTGAGCCACCAAAGTTTGGTTCCTACTTTACAGAGGATCAATACAAGCAGATTCTGGGGATGCTGAACAAGGAAACCACTAATCCACAAGCAAACATGACAGGTATCACTACATGTTTAATGACTGATGTGTGTTCTGGAGAATGGATCATAGATTCAGGTGCTTCACATCATATTACTGCAGATTTAAATATGCTTAGAACTCACACTAAGGTAGACTCGTTTAACAAGGATCAAGTGAATTTGCCTAATGGAGAAAAGGCTAAAATAACTCATATGGGAATAGCAGATTTCTTAGACAAGATGCAGGTGGATTAGGTGTTATATGTCCCAGATTTCAAGTTCAACTTGTTGTCTGTGTCAAAATTAACCAAGGCACTCTCTTGCTCTGTCAATTTCTTTCCTGATTTTTGTGTATTCCAGGATCTTTACAATGGCAGGGTGAGGGGGATTGGTAGAGAAGAAGGTGGCCGATACATTGTGAAACAGAAAAGAACTGGAAAAGAGATAGCAAGTTCAAAAGCAGATATTGTTGTTCAAAGAAAGGAGGCAGATAGCAATCTTTGGCATAGAAGATTTGGGCATGCTTCAGCCAATACCATGAAGAATATGTAGTTTTTACAAAATAAGATGTAGATGTTTCCATAAATAAGGACTGTCCTATTTGTCCATTAGCAAAGCAAAGTAGACTTGTGTTTCCTATTAGTAACTCTAGAAGTGAGAAACCATTGGAACTAGTGCATATGGATGTATGGGGTCCCTATAGAACCCCTACTCATGACAGGAAGCATTTCTTTCTTACTGTTGTTGATGACAATACAAGGTTTACATGGATATATCTGTTGCAGTTGAAAAGTGATGTGATTGTTGTGTTGAAGCATTTCCTTTCTTTTGTTAAAACTCAGTTTGCTGCAGTCCTAAAGATAATTAGGACAGACAATGGGACAGAATTCTTTAATCAACATTGTAATGCACTGCTTGACTCCTATGGGATATTACATCAAAGTAGTTGTGCGTACACTCCACAACAAAATGGCATCGTAGAAAGAAAACATAGGCACATATTGGACATAGCTAGAGCATTGAAGTTTCAGGCTTGCATACCAGCTAGATATTGGGGTGAATGTGTAGAAGGAGCTGTTTACTTGATCAATAGAATGCCCAGTGAAGTTTTACAAGGGAAGACACCATATGAACTATTATATAGAAGGCCACCATCCGTTGATCATCTGAGGGTTTTTGATTGCCTCTGCTATGCCACCAACCTTGTGAAAAATGATAAGTTTGGGGCAAGAGCCAGGGCAGCTGTTTTCCTAGGGTACTCTGCATCTCAGAAGGGCTATAAACTTCTTGATCTAACTACTAAACAATTTTTTGTGAGCAGAGATGTGGTGTTTAAGGAACACTTATTTCCTTTTTCACAGTTAGAGCCTGCACCAACTTCTTTTACCCCTGTTACAACACCTCTTCACCTGCCTCTTGGTCCTGGTGTAGCTCCTGACAGGGGGAGACACTCACTAGCTCATGCAGCTCACCAGGAAACTGTGATCAATGATGTAGTAGATGCTGCCCATGATGAAGCTGTTGATGCACATGATGAAACTGTGATCAGTGATGTAGTAGATGCTGCCCATGATGAAGCTGTTGATGCACATGATGCAGACATTAACATTCATTCAGGATGCCCAGGATACTGATGCCATAGGTATTGTGGCTGATGCATCAAACAATGACAATGTCACTCATGAGACACTTGAGAATGTTGATTGCATATCACAAGAAGTACAAGCTGCAGACAATACAATGGATAGTGAAAGTGAATTGAGAAGATCAGGAAGAACCTCAAAACCACCTTTGTGGCATCAGGACTATGTGACAAAGAAGCATGCACACACTACAATATATCCACTATCAAACTATGTATCTTATGATAACCTATCAGCACAATATAGAAGCTTTCTAGCAAAATTCTCACTAGACACAGAGCCACAGAATTTCCAAGAAGCTTCAAAGGATGACAGATGGGTAGAAGCTATGAAGCAGGAAATCAAAGCATTGGAAGAAAACAATACTTGGGAGATAGTTGATTTACCAAATGGAAAGAATGCTATTGGTTCCAAGTGGGTATACAAGATAAAATACAAGGCAAATGGTGAGATTGAGAGATTTAAGGCAAGGTTAGTCGCTAAAGGCTATAGTCAAAAGGAAGGATTAGATTACCATGAGACTTTTTCACCAGTTACAAAGATGGTGACCGTTAGATCAGTCATTGCACTGGCGGCTTCAAAAGGCTGGAATTTGTCTCAAATGGATGTATACAATGCTTTCTTGCAGGGAGATTTATATGAAGAAGTGTACATGGAGTTACCCCAGGGTTTCAGGAAACAGGGGGAGACAAAAGTGTGCAAATTAGTGAAATCTCTATGTGGCTTGAAACAGGCCTCAAGACAATGGAATATCAAACTATCTGAAGCACTGATTGATGCAGGATACTGTCAGAGTCTATATGATTATTCAATGTTCACCAAGACCAGAGAAGATGACATAGTTGTAGTGTTGGTGTATGTAGATGATTTGCTGATCACAGGGAGCAGTGAGCAACTGATTCAAGAGACAAAACAAGTGCTACACCAAAGATTCAAGGTAAAAGACCTTGGAGAGCTGAAATATTTTCTGGGAATAGAAGTGTTGAGATCCAACAAAGGAATATTGTTGAATCAGAGAAAGTATTCCTTGCAATTGATTTCAGATTTGGGACTGGGAGGAGCAAAACCAGTTTCAACTCCTCTTGACACCAACCAGAAATTTACTTCTGTGGAATATGATGAATACACAGGATCGAAGGCAGATGAGCCATTAACAGATGTCTCAGCCTATCAAAGATTAATAGGAAAATTATTGTACTTGACATTCACTAGGCCAGATATAAGTTTTGGAGTCCAGACACTCAGTCAATTCATGCAATCACCAAAGATGTCTCATTGGGAAGCAGCCATGAGAATAGTGAAGTATGTGAAGCAAGAACCAGGAATGGGGATATTAATGAGTAGTGAAGGTGCAGATCGACTGGTGTGTTTCTGTGATGGAGATTGGACAGCTTGCCCAAATACAAGAAGGTCAGTAACTGGCTTCTTAGTGAAGTTTGGTAGTTCCCTGATATCTTGGAAATCAAAGAAGCAACAAACTGTGTCAAAGAGCTCTGCAGAAGCAGAGTATAGGAGTTTGGCTGCAGCAACTTCAGAAGTGACATGGCTTTTGGGATTGTTTGCAGAGTTAAAGGTAAACATCAAGCAACCAGTTGATATCTACTGCGATAGTAAGGCTGCTTTGCAAATTGCAGCAAATCCCATTTTCCACGAGCGGACCAAACACATAGAGATTGATTGTCACTTTATAAGGGACAAGATTAAAGAAGGAAAGGTGCAGACTCACTACATTGGAACTAAAGAACAGCAGGCTGATTTGCTTACTAAGGGACTTGGAAAAGAACAACATGTGTTTCTGTTGAGCAAGCTGGAAGTTCTTAATATTTTGCACCCTCCAGCTTGAGGGGGAGTATTGGAGTCAGTAGTGTAGATAGTTTGAATGTAACCATACTTGGGTTAGTGAAGTAACCACAGTTAGGTGTAGTTAGTGGAACTGTTAGTTAGTTATGCCAGCTGGCTTAATTAAGAGTGGAGCTATTACTTGTATATAGAGGACAACTGTATACATTTTTTAGATAGAGAAAATAATACAACCGACTTTCTCCTTCTTCTACATTCTTCGTTCTTCACAGAGTTTCCTCCATAGCTGAGCTTAAGCTCTGAGAATCGAGCTCAGATTCAGGAAAATAACAATCTCATTGTTGATCGGGGCCCAATCTTGATTCATCTAGAACACATCTAGCTAGAAGCCTAAGGATCTGATGTTCCACGGTAAAAAGAATGGCTCTCCATTTTATTCATCAAAGAAAGAAAAAAGGTGGTTTTGCATTTTACGAAGAAGTATCACTTACAACCTTCCCATTCACCCAGACATTGTTTCAAGATCAGCAACAAGATGACGGGAGAGAGGGGATGAGTGGTTGGACAATCAAACAGAAAAAATCTATAATCTACAACTACTCAATCAGAAACTTTTGTTCTCCTAAGCAATTGAAAAAAAGAATGGGCAGAACGCGGAAGCATTCAAGTAAACTACTCAGAAAATAATTTGAACAGCCAATGCAACTTGTTTGAAAAGCATAAGTAGAAAACACAAACCTAGAAAGCCGCAAGCTACAGAATTTATATAGCTTCGAGCTTCGACAGAATCAAGACCAAGAACAATAATTTGGAAATCACTGTAGAAGCTTATTGGTTTGTCCTCAATCCGACAGAAATGTGGCTTGATTTCTACACCATTGACTCTCTCCATCACTTTTTTAGCAGCAACTTCTGCCTTTGGTTTCCCTACATCTTCAAGTCTACATAGGAAGAACTATAAGAAGAAATACTAATAAACATATGGTTGCTAAAATTTATAAAAGAAATTGTGCCTGCAAGCAAAACGCTAAGGGGATACATCTATACCCTAAATCCAAAGTGAAAGTAGACTCAAGGATCATATACTTGCACATAGCTATAACCATACATTAGAAACTACAAAATGGAAGAAGGATAAACCCTCCTTTCATAAACAGGGAGAAGGACATTATCCTCCTCGAAAATAACAGCTACACGAATGAAAATGCTCTGTGCATCATCCCACACCATTCACTTCATCTTGGGTTTTGTAACCCTAAAGTGCCTTTTTGAAGAAGTGACTAAAAACTACAATTTCAACAATGTACACAACAAGAATTTAACCGTAAGTTTGAATTGCATAAATTCAGAAAACGATGCAACTCAAAAAATACTCCGCACCTGAATAAAAGTTAGCAATTGAGATTGGTAACTTTATTACACTACTTTATAATGTATTCCTCTATTCTATTAAGACCGAGAAATTCGTCTGGGTCAACTCTGAGGACCAACCGCAACCTTCGAAACTTGGGTATAATGGGCCCACCCCTCTACTCTTCTATATTTAAATTCCAGGCTTACTTTGCATGGTGCAGGGCTAGAACTTGTGATCTAAGTCACTCTAAGTCACAAGTCCCTCAACCTCCGCCACTTGAACTAATGCACCCAAGGGTGTGGCCTAGTAGTCAATAATGGGTTGAGAACTTGAGGTCTCAAGTTCAAATCTCAGCAGAGACAAAAACACTAGGTGATTTCTTCTCATCTATCCAAGCCTTGGTGGATAGAGTTACCTGGTACCTGTTGCTGGTGAAAGGTAGCAGGTATCCCGTGGATTTAATCAAGTTGCGCGCAAGCTCGCCCGGACACCACGGTTATTAAAAAAAGAAAAATAAAACTTGTGATCACAAGTCCCTCATCCTTTGCCACTTGAACTAAGCCCTTGGGCTACTACATAATGTGTTCTTTAAAGTAAACTACAGGTTCTCTAAAACTAGATTGTTTCAAAAATCTCATACTTATAATTCCAACTAGTTTGTATCGCCTATTGTTTCTTTTGCTTTCACAATGTACTTTTTTTAGCTGAATTTTGCATAGGAAAAGGAAATTGCTATCAGGAAAGAACATGAGGCCAAAAATCAGTCAATACAAACCACTTCAATAATACACACATTACAAATTCAACAAAAATGTCGAATTGCATAGTTTAAAAACGAAAAATATTACGGCACCTGAAGAGAAACTGGCGATTGAGATTGGTAACTTCAATTCGGTCCATATCAATGACCTCGAGGTTACGAAATCCAGAGAAAGCCAAATCCTTAAGCAATTCGCAACCTAATCCACCAGCACCTATCACTAACACTCTTACATACTCCTTTAAATCATCTCTCAACTGTTAAAAGAATACAAGCGATCAGAATTATATTCGTAGATTAGCTGCAACATGATCGTCTTAAAAAATAAAAAGGAGTAGGGTTTTGTATGGGGGATTTTACCTCTGTACCGGCCTCGAAGGTCGGCCCAACGAGATTTCCGGGGCGGAGAAGGAGCTTGTCGAGGTCCCTTGATCTGCTTTGTGATGTCGAATCCGCCATTGGAGCAGCGAAAGGGAGAAGTTCACGTTTATGTTGGATTGGACCTACTAGCTTCCACTTTAAGCAGCTGTTTATGCTCGCACTTCCCCCATATTGCAAGCAGATGATGCACTTGTCGACAAAAAAGCAAACATTAGAAATATGAGGCTTAAACCATAAAGGACACACTTAAAAAAAAGATATTTTCATTAGTAGAAATTTATAAAACGGATATTAATTTGTTCCTTTTTTAAAAAACTAAGATATGTTAAAATAATTGAAATGTCATATAAAAATTTGTGACTCCTTATAATATGTCATATAGAAAGATAGAAATGGAATAATAGTAATAATAATGTAATATTATATTATATTATAATAATAATGTCGACATTCATAATTATAATGGTTACAAAATAAATGGATGGTTTGATACTCACAAAGAAGTCATAGTTAGTTTCTTTTAGGATTAATAAGTTTGCAGGTGTCGAAATCTAAGTTTTACTGGTGTATCAAAAGGGGAGAATATACTAATTTGTTAGATAAAATTAAGCCAAAAGATTAAGGACCGTTTGTCTATAGATTTTGCCCAATTTTTTTTGGCAAATACATGTTTGTTCAGAACTTTTATCCATATTTTGGCAAATTCCCAAAATCCAAATCCCAAAACCAATTCAAGAGCTGGTTTTGACCCAAATATTACTATTATATTTTTTTAAAATTACCCCAAACTTTTATATTTTTATAAAAGAGCCCACCATTTTTTATTTTGTAACAACTTTGCTTCGTGTTCTCGGTCATCTGATAGTGTATCATGCAGTTCATTATAAAAATGATAATTTTGTACCAAATTTATTTATGTTTAGGACTACGGTTTGTGGTAATGATAATGAATATTATTGATGAAGGTAATGTTGGATATTTGTGATAGTTTTTAAAACTTGTGTGTATAAGTCATGTTTCATGTTTTTTCAGGAAAAAAAAAAGTCAAATATGTTTTGAAAACTAATGTCCAAACACATTTTTATCTTCAAACCAAACTTCACCCAAATTAGATTTTTTTAAAACAAATTTGGGAATCTATGTCCAAACGATAACTAAATAAATAGTAATCATTTAAAATTTATTAATTTTACAAGAATATGGTTGAGAAGCATAGGCTTAAAAACATTGTCTAATTAATAGCTTGACGGCGTACATAGACTACAAAAGAAGATAGATTTGTTGTTTGATTGGAACATCAAATATTATGCCAAAATTCATTTCTCATACATAAGATAGAAAAAAGTTGTAAGGCCCCGTGAAAAATTTGAGCTCAAACCCATCGTACTGATATAAGTATTTAAAAATTAAAGAACCAAGTTTTTCTAGAAAAGTGTTATTTTGCGGTTCAGAATGTGGTCGCAAATCACGTATGCGGACCGCATTTCTGCCGCAGATTGAGTCAGTGGTTTGGTTAAAATTAAGGTCAAAATGCAGTCCATTATGCGACCGCATAACTGATATGCGGACCGCATTTCTATCGCAAAATGAGTCCATGTGCCAGTCAAATTTGAGGTCAATTATGCGGTGCATTATGCGACCGCAGATCGTGTATGCGGATCGCATTTTCGCTGCAAACCCAGACAGGAGGATCAGAGTTTTGGAGCACTTTTGCGGTCCATTATGCGGACCGCATTTCCACTCTGCGATCACAAAGTGCGACCGCAAACTTGACTCGGGCTCCTATTTTTCTAAATTTTAAACCCGACCCCCTTTTTAATAAAATACCCCAATCCCTCATTTTAACATACTTTCTGAACAAAATAAGAGAGAGGGAAGAGAGGGTTCTTGAGAGAGAAAGTTCAATTGGGTAGAAGTAGAGGTTTGCAAAAGAAGGGCTGATAACCAAAAAAATGTTCGGGTAGTAATTGTGAGCTTCAATTCTAAGAAATATGTTTACCTTGTGCACTAGATTGACGTTGCTAGACCGTTTGGTGAATTAAAAGTAGAAGTTAAAAGGAAATCCGGCTCCAGGTATGTATGGCTAACTTTGACCTTTGTAAAATCACCTTGTTTGGTGTACGAATATTTGGTATGTGATATCTACGTGGATTATGTGTGAAATTCTGTGATTGGTATGATTTGAGTGTTCATGGTTAAGTCTCCCGATATAATGGTGTAAGTAATTGGCAATAAAGCAAATGGGTGATTGTGAAAGAGTTATGTGGTAAGAGCTGAGAAACAAATGATGGAAGGAAATCGTAAATGATGCAATTGGAACAACTGTGGTAATAACATATATGGCTTGTCGTGGGCAATTATTGCTGTGACATAAAATGCATATGAGTTGTTGAATATGATGGAAATGGTATTGTTGGTTATGGAAATTCTTTGTGAATTGTTGTTGTAATTCTTAAGAATTGTTGTTGTTATTCTTTGTGAAGTATTGTTGTTGTTGTGTGAAATATGATTGTCCGGTGGGATCGGGTTGCGCGCCGCAACACAAAATGATAAATTGTGGGTTGGGGTGATAAGGGTGGCCGAGGTAATAAGGGTGGAAAAGTGATCGAAATCACTATTGAAATGAACGTATGTGAAAGTTGTGAAATCGTTGATGTAATGAAATGACGTTGGAAGGGAAAAAGGAGAGATTGTGAAACTTGTTTGACTTTGGTTGTTCCTTTCATGTGCATTTGATTGTTGATTCTATTACTATACATTACTTGTGTATTGTTTGAGTTTACTTGGGGTAAAGTTTGTTCATACATACCAGTACAATTCAAATGTACTGACGTCCCTTTTGCCGGGGGCGCTACATTCGTGTTATGATTGTAGGTGGATCTATAGCAGGTACTCCAGTCCACCGTCCGTAGCGCTCCTTCACTTTCCGTCAGCTGAATTGGTGAGCCCCTTTTCTCTCGGGGCCCTGCGCGACTCATGCCGCTTTTATTCCGGAGTCTTGTTTTGGCATTTGTGTAAGATATAGTCGGAGCCTTGTTACCAGCACGTATTGTATCATCCTTTCGTGTCCTTAGAGGCTCCGTAGACACAATGTGGGTGGTGTACAGATGTATTTTGGGTAAGTAATGGTACGGTTCGGAATCGTGATCCACGTTGGTAAATGTTGTAAGTATTTGGTATCATATGTTGGTAATGATAAAAAGTAGAAATGAATTCAAGATGTAAGTTTATGCTTAAGCTATAAATGGCTATTTCACCGGAATAATGTATATTGAAATCACGGGGTAACGCGTGTGATAGGAAAGACAATTCCAGGTCCGCTTGACTGGGGTCCTCCGGTTGAGCGTCGGTCGCGTCTCTCGGTTTTGGGGCGTGACAAAAGTACTAACATGGATGATTATAACTTTAAAATACCAACGTACGTCATCCCATATTAACTTGAAGCACTCCTATTCAATCACAATTGATATATTGGAAAGAGGAATTAATATGGCTTGAGCTTTGTTTGTGCTTTCAGCTCTCCCTTTAAGAGACTCAAATTCAGTTTATTGAAAATTTGAAGTAAATTACTACCTTGTTTCAAAAAATTCTTCATAACCGTGGTGTTCGGGCTTGCCGCAGGACTAATTCCACGAGGTACCTGCTGTCTTTCCGCAACACAATTACCAAGTCTTTCCACCAAGGCATAGATAGATGAGAAGAAATAATCTAGAGTTTTGCCCTCTATTTTTGAAGTTAATATTGGAAAATTTATGGACAATTCTAACATTAAGGATAGACCCAAAACCAAAAGATATTGAAGGAGTAGAATTGCTTCATTTTTGAAATCTGGATATGCAGGGTAAGTTTAGTTGCATCATCTATGTATCAATGCAATCAAAGAAGACAGACAGAATAGTTTAATTGACAGAACTATTTCAACTTATATTCTTTTCTTTGTCCAGCTACAAGTTGTAACCAAAACTTGATATCTCTACATTTGATGCACTAAAAGCATGATAATCACTACATTTGGAATACTCCTATCTATGAGGTTATATCTATTTTATTCCATGACCCTGTTTACAACTTGCCCCTAAATTGGGCTTCTCTTCAGTCAATACACACTCTACAATAGAAGCAAGTCTTGAAACAGCCATGAGACGGGTTCTTGCCTTGCCTCCTGTGTGTCTGGTAATTTTTTGTATCTCCTCGATACTGTATTTTATCGGACAAGCATTTATATTTGACACATCTTAGTCTTGTGGAGAGCGTATACATATAGTACATCTCCTATCAGCAACCCCTGGATCACTGTACCTGGATGGTTGAGGTGTTATAAGTTTGAGTTGCTTCGCGCTTCATAAATAGGGCATAGAGTAGCTCATTCCATGTATCTGGGACTCCCGGCAGGCACCAGTGGCTGCAATCTTGCCTATTGATAGGCGCGGGGCCTACCTCAGGACCCAAATAGTACATAGATGAATGTCCATCTTTTCTTCTGGAGGTCAGATGTGTTACGTTTAGAACATGTAATGCTCCTAGATTTGACGTGTTTGAGCGAGTCGACATTACATCACGAAATATACTGTATCGAGCCCACGTGTGGGGTGGCACCAATGAAGAGCCTAAATCTGGAAGTGCCTCCAGGTGACAGCTTCCCCCGGTTCTCCAATCTCCACCTCTGCAAATCACGCAATATATAGCTTTGTCAATAACCACAGGCTATCACCAAAACAAACGGAAATGATCATATCAAGGTTAACAACTAGGTGAGGGAGCAGAAGTTTTTTTTTCCCTACAGAACCCCCTGTCTAAAAACAGGTGCCCACATACAAGAAAAATGAAGGGGGAAAAGGAACTAAAAAAAAAAAAGACAACCACTCAGGAAACAACATAAAAGAAGACTATCTGTTGAAAGGTCAGCGTATTGGGCTTATGAACAGAAACAGGGTTCATGCCCTTTGGAGCACTAAAGAAAGCTCTAGAGGGCACAAAAATTTGGTATTTCTGCTTACGCTTTATGCTTTGAAGTATAGAACAATCTGTCAGAAAGTGCTCTGACCAATAGCCAACTCCAGTGCCAAGTCACTCGACCATAGATGTTACATGTATGTACCAAGTCCATTCTATTGAGGGCATATTCGTGTCTTATGATCCTCAAGTAGCACAAACTCCGTGTTTGTCAACATGAGGGTATAGTAAAGCTTAAGATCACTAACCAGGTCATGTCATGACTGCAAGATGAGTAGACGTGCAAAGTGTTCAACAATTATAGTTCCAAAGAACAAATTAGCAAGGACAGAGAAGCTTGGAACCAACCTGAAATGTACCGGGGCATATGTCCGAAAGAAGACCTGGGTTTTATTGGAGTTTACTTCACGATTTACCCAGTCTAACACCGTTTGCAAAGACCTCTCATAGGCAGTATCCACTCTCATATCCATCTTCACCTCTGACCCCTCTTGGAAGTAACAACCCCTGAAAACATTTTCATATTGCAGTTTAACACATAAGATAGCACAGTATCACAAACAATGAAGACGGTGTCCACATCAAAGACACTGCTTAGTTTCAGAATGGCTCTATACTAACAACAACATTAACTGTTCATCTTGAAAAGCGTGAGGGGATCGAAGGGAAAACAAGAATTCGATTTTTTTCTTCTATTTTCTTTTCATTGATAAGTTAAAAAACAAGAGTTGTTTTAAGTGGGGAAAGGTACCCTCTTATGGTCTTCTCATAGTTCCACCAATGTCCAGTATTGAAAACAATGACATCTGCATCCCTCCATTTTAAAGAACTCCAATCCATTTTATCTAACTTTAGAGTTGTTCTTATATTGGCAGGGGATCCGGCAGGAGGTCGGCTCTGCAGCACAAGAAACGGAGCCCTATAGTATTCCACGGTGCAATTGTAATCTGCAAACTTGAAGACCAAAAACCCTTTGTGTTTCGTGATAGGACTGCCATTTACTTCATAGATTGTGTCCTTGTTGGCTATAGCTGAAGAAAGGATACAAAGCAAAGACTCCCACTGGTTTCTCCCAATTGAGTCTCCAACAAACACTATACGTTTATTCCGCAGTTTCTCTAGCATGGTCCTGGGATTAAATCTGTTTCATGGATTGAAAAAGTAAAATCTCTAATTTCCTTGGTTGAATTGTGACTTTTAAGACCAAGTGATAATCTCTATGCATAAAATAATAGAAATTTCAGGATCACATCTCGAAAGGCGTGCCAGAAATAAATCAAGAAATGTACTTGTCCAAGAAAACAATAAAATAGTTAAATAGAGCATTCAAACTTATCAAAAGCAGAAGTTAAATGCAGCATTCAAAAGTTTCCAGCAAATTAAGCAAATGAAAAGGACAAAGTGTTTAGCAGTTGTCTCACATACTAACAGCCAATTCATTATCTCTTACATTTCTCTTAATTCCAGTAATCCAAGTTGAAACTAGAACTCCAAAACTAGAACAGATTTGATAAATCATATTAATACCCTAAATTAACAGAGATTTAGAACAGAGGATACCTAACAAAATAAATTCTTGAACCAAACACTTCACAACTTCATAATTTAATCCAATATTTTTAAGTGTTGTTAATATACATGCACCAAAAGGGGGGGGGGGGGGGGTATATAGAGATTGATCACTAACTTGATACCAACATTTTTGGTTGATCAAGTTTAACACTACCCCTTTATTAAGAAAAACAATATGCTGAATAGACTATTAATAATTCATTCTAGAGCAATTACAAGAGTTGAATAATGCTGTCCAGAAATCACAATCATGTCACTTTCACATAACGTTATATTATTAAGTCTTGTGGATTATGTCATTATAAATGCTAAAAAAATACACAGACTAAGATAAAAGAAAAGACAAATTTCATCAAAAACATGTGTCACCAGAAAGCAACCCAAATTCACATGTCCAAGGCTAGTTTTTTTCCAAAATATTGCAAATAAAAAACAAACTCAGAATACAAACACTATTTCACAAACAGAATTCAAGATACAATAACTTTCACAAAATTAGGGTAAATAAAAAATGCAAACTTTGGATAAAAAACCTGGGCAAATTGCAATGTTTAGGCTGCCATCTCCATTTTGTATAGAACAAATCAGGCCTTCCATTTTCAGTACACCTGAAACCTTCATCTAAGAATTTACAATCTCTAGATTTATACAAAGGATAACTGTCATCCCAAACCCAATCACCATCAAACACATTACAAACACTACCATTTTCACTCAAAAAATCAACTCTTTTACTCTCAGCAATATTATTATTATTAGGCCTATTAAACCTCAACCATAAAAACCTCTGAGATTCTGCAGAAAATTTCAAGACTTTAGCCACACTTCTGTAATCCAACAAGGCAAAGCACAAAACAAGACATATAACTAAGAAGAATCCAAGAATGCTTAAAGAGGGCTCAAAAAGCCTGAATCTCTTCATTTTCTTAACAACAATCAAGAAAGTAACTTTTTCATACTCTTTCTGAGATGGGGTTTCAGCCATTGTTGTGAATTTCTTGATAAAAATACAAACTTTATAATTAAAAAAATTAGAAAAGCAAAGAAGAGTTTTGGGGTTCAAGCAAGAATGAAGGGGAAATAATCATAACAAGTTGGTTCGAATCATTGTTCTTTACTTGCTAAAAGAGTAAGGCAAGAATTATTAACTTTGGTTTTTTTTTTTTTTTTTGAGTAAAGATTAGTTAGAAAAGAGATGGGTGTGGAGAAAGCAAGGTATTAAACATGGAAGAATGAAAATGGAGAAAAGGGGAAAAGAGTTGGGTGAAAGGGGAAGTGATGAGTGTAGTTTGTATTTGTAAGGGGTGGCACTAGTAATGAAGGGTTAAATTTCAAATCTAGTAAGGATCTTAAAATAATACTACTGCATTTATGGTATGGAATTTTTTAACTTATTCCAAATTTTACCTGTTAACTGTTTTAAAAAATTCAGAAACTGGCAAATTCTGTCCAAACACATTCTTGAAGAAATAAATGCAAAGAGAAAAGGAAAAAATTTCCTACATTTTAGCCGGTAAAAAAGTTTACTTGTGTTTAAACATAATCAATGAATAAAAAATATTTTTTCCATGCATATAAATAGTGTACTATTTTTTTTAAATTTTTTACTACCAAAGTTAAATTATTTGGTGTAAACATCTGATATGTATAATTTTTACCTTAATTCCGATAAAAGATTTTTTCTATTTTAAAAATTTGGGAGTACAGTCAGACCTCTGTATAACAGTATTCTTATATAACTACACTTCTCTATAAAAGCCAAGCCTTTTTGAAATCAATTTTTATATTATGTTATAGTATATGTTATCTATAACAACACTTCGCTATAACAACCAAAAATATTCGGAACAAACGAAACTGTTATAGAGAGGTTTGACGTAGTTTTTAAGGGAAAGAACATGAGTTTTGCAAAGTATTGTTACACAAAGACGGACTTGTATATATATATATATATATATATATATATATATATATATATAAAAGTTACCTTTCTATTAGAAAGAATTAAATCTAGATTTAGACAATCTTTGTGATCTCAAATATTTGGTAGACTTTATTATTAGTAAAGAATGTAGTATTGCGTCAAAAGTATAAGTCTTACGGTTATAGGTATTTAACTCAATCTCGCCAATATAGGAAAATGAGGATTAAATCTCTTCATTCCTTTCTTGTATAGAATAAACCAAGTGAATATCTTTAAATGTTTCGCTATGCTCTTTTTTCTTTTGTAATTTAGGAAATTTTATCTCTTGTTTGAACAAAATAATATATTTAGAGTTCATTTTTACGATATTATCATAAATGCTACAAGATTCGAATTCATAACACTGTAATACTAAACTAGTCTGACATAAATTAAATAATATATTTGGAGTATTTGCTTTATTTTCAAGATACTAAGGCAAGATAGGGTGAGGACAAGATGGCTATAGGTCCACCCTTCTTCAATTCAACCTTTTGTCAAATAAAGGTCAATGGAGTAGGAAATATTGCACGAACCCCACTTAATAATGAACCATATTTGGATCATTTTTTAATTTAATACGAGAAAAAAGAAAAAGAAAAAGAAAATCCCATTAGAAAAGAGAAAGAAAATGGACAAAATTGTCGTTAGTAGTTGTGGGAGTGAAAATGAAAGAAAAGACATTAATAGCATATATGTAGAGAAAAAGGGAGTTTTATATCAGTCCCACGAGTGGGGGAAGTTAACTAGGTGTCTGCCCACGATAAATTATTTAATATCCTAATTAATTTTCCTATAAGCAAACGCACATTTAAAATTTTAATTAGTTTGTGAACGTGTACTACCATTCTACCTATTATTTTGGCTCGAAATTTGTAATGAATATAGAATTATGAGGGAAAAAGAAATACGAAATTTATAGTTCAATATTTAAATGTAAGTTAATTTGCCCATTCAGATATTAGGCCTCCCCAACTTTTTAATTCAAAATGTTCTAAAAAATTAGAAGCTGCTAAAAGACAAAGTTCTTGACAACTAGGATAAAGAATAGACAACTGGTGCTTGCTTTATTTAGTAGTTTAGATATTAGAAGCCATATACACCAAAGATATTATTGATTTGATAAGTGATAACACCATTGATCCGGATAATTGAGAAAATCTAAAAAAGAACTAAGGAGATAAATATGAAGGAAAATTGATAGGTCCAAATAAATTAAAAGAGTTTATTGTCCTCTCGAACTCCACTTCATCAACTTACTCTTTTCTAGAACCAAAAAAATAGAAGAATATTTTTTTTCAAAGTTTCATTCCACTATTCCTTTTTCTAATTGATTAATAGCATGTTGACGAGATTTTTAAAATCACCTTATTTTGTAAAATATTTTTAAAAAAAAAGTATTTCTCAAAAAAAAATCATTTCTGTAATAAAACAATAAAAAAGAATATTGCAAAGAAAGAGAGAGAATTCTTATTGCATTGAGATTAATTACAATGGAATAGGACCCCTTTATTTATAGGGAAAGAGTAACTTAGCCACCAAGTAAAATATCTAAAATTTCTCTAAAATATAGACATTCATCTTAAATAAAACTCTATTTATAACACTCCCCCTTGAATGTCTATTCAACAGATAATGTGCCTCGTTAAAACCTTAACCAAAATACAACCCAGTGGGAAAATAATTCTAGTAAAGGAAAAAGAGTACACATATCTAATAATACGCCTTTTGGTTGCCTCGTTAAAAACCTTGCAAGAAAACCAGTAGGACAAAACTGTGATGACCCAAAAGGTCATCTCTTGTTTTAGAAGTCAAATCCGTGTTCCGAGGCCTTAAGAACCTCCTTTGGTTTCACTTCGATTTGCGTGTGTAGTCCGGGCGTATATCCGGAAAGCCCTTGTGTGAAAATTTGAGAAAAAAGCTAAGTTTTGCCTTTAAAATGGAATTAAGTTGACTTCGATCAATATTTTGCGTAAACGGACCCGGATCCGTATTCCGACGGTCCCGTAGGGTCCGTAGTAAAATATGGGACTTGGGCGTGTACCCGGAATTGAATTCCGAGGTCCTAGCCCGAGAAAATTTTTTTTAAAGAAAATTATTTGCTGGAAAATATAAAGACTTTTGAAAATGAAATAGTGTGTAATCCTGGTGGTATCGGGCCCGTATTTTGGTTTCGGAGCCCAGTACAGGTTTAAAATAATATTTAAGTCGAACCTGTGAAATTTGGTAAGAATAGGAGTTAATTTGATATAAATCGGACCCATGGTTGAGAAAATGGAAATTTCAATGTTCTTGAGAATTTTTTGAAGTTTGGTGCTAAATTCGTAGTTGTTGATGTTATTTTGATGATTTGATTGCACGAGCAAGTACGGATGATATTTTTAGACTTGCGTGCATGTTTGGTTTGGAGCCCCAAGGGCTCGGGTGAGTTTTGGATAGGTCACGGAGTGAATTTGGACTTAGAGAAATAGCTGTTGCAGGTTCAGTTGTGTTGAAGGCTCTGATCTCGCAATTGCAAGGTCAGGCTTTGCAATTGCGAGCCCAACAGGCTCGGCAATTGCGAGGGTTTGATCGCATTTGCGAAGAAAGCCCATGCATGCCTTGTTCGCATTTGCGAACCCCCCTTCGCAATTGCGAAGCCGTCAGGGAGGGCCAGTCATCGCAATTGCGACCAAATGCTCGCAATTGCGAAAGGAGCAGACATGCAGCAGGTTCGCAATTGCGAAGCCTATCTCGCATTTGCGAGCTTCGCAATTCGAAGCTCTTGTCGCAATTGCGATATCTGCACCTGAACAAAACATCATTTGGACGGGATCTCAACTTCATTCTTCAAAATTTCGAACCCTAAGTATCCCTAGGCGATTTTTCAAAGGTTCAAACTTCTCCAAATCATAAGTAAGTAATTTCTAACTCATCTTCTTCAATCTAATTCATCTTTTTACATAATTTTACTTCAAAATCTAGGGTTTTAATGGGAAATTGGGTGTTTTTGGGTAGAAAGTTAGGATTTTCGAATTTTGGGGATTTGGACCTCAAATTGAGGTCCGATTTCAAAACTAATTGCATATTTGAGTTCGTGAGTGATTGGATTTTGGTTCGAACTTCGGGCTTTGACCAAGCGGGCCCGGGGTTGGTTTTTGACTTTTTGGGAAAAATATTGGGAAACCTATTTTCATGCATTAGAATTGGTTTATTTAGCATTTATTGATGTTATTAAGTAAATTATGACTAGATACAAGCGGATTGAAAGTGAAACCGAGAGGTAAAGCGTTAATTGAGGCTTGATTTTGTCCGTAAAATTGAGGTAAGTGTTTGGTCTAACCTTAGCTTGAGGGAATAGGAGTTGTGGTCTTAATTGCTACGTGCTAGTGTTGAGTACGACGTATAGGCATGGTGACGAGTATCTATACGTTGGTGTCAAGTATGCCCGTGAGTCTTATACCTTGATTGTTGTGACTCTATTGTGTATTGTCCATGCTTAGGTTGATGATTATAAATGTTGAACATGATTCATGATAAATCCTTGGTAATTGACCATTGTTGAGTATTGGCTCAAGTTGGGAATTGTTTTGTGAAGTAAATGTTGGAACGAAATTGGTTATAGCTGATTCCCTTGCCAGGATGTTATTGTTTATATTGTTGATTCCCTTGACGGGACGTATTATTTCTAATGTTTGAGTGAGGAAGAGTGTAAAGCACAAAGGGTGATGCCGTGCATGATATTATGAGTGAGTGTTAAAGCACAAAGGGTGATGTCGTGCCGATATTGTGAGTGTTAATGCACGAAGGGTGATGACGTGCCATGGTTATGAGAGTTAAAGCACGAAGGGTGATACCGTGCCAATATTGTGAGAGTTAATGCACGAAGGGCGATACCGTGACGATTCTGTTGATTCTTATGGTGAGGACGAGAGTAAAAGCACGAAGGGTGATGCCGTGCACGTATTACTGTTTTCCTTATTCCTATTGATATCATTATGGTGTTCTTTATGTTTCTCTACTGAATTTCTGTTAAGTATTTGATATTCCCCGCAGCATGCTTCCCTTCCCATCTTTATTTGTTATTTCCTGTTTCTATTATCTGTTTGTATATCATTTAACTGCACGTGTTTATATGGTTGTCGTGTCCTAGCCTCGTCACTACTTCGCCGAGGTTAGGCTCGACACTTACCAGTACATGGGATCGGTTGTACTGATACTACACTCTGCACTTCCTATGCAGATTACGGTGCTGGACCTCGTGAGTAGATCGTGGGTTGCTGCCTTCAGTCCATAGGAGACCCGAGGTAGATCTTTCGGCGTTCGCAGACTCCGGAGTCCCCTTCCTTATGTTTTTGATATACGGCCTCTTTTCATTTCGAGAGCAGCTGTACTTTTCTTTCTAGACTAGTGTTTGTAGACATTCGTAGATGTTCGTGAAATTGTGATACTAGATTCTTGGGTAGACATGTACTGGAGTATTGATTTTGTTAAACACTTCCATGCTTTATATCTGCTTAGTTTTAGTTACTGTTTATATCTGTTTGGGTTGATTGCTAATGTGTTAAAAATCATAGTAGTTGGCTTGCCTAGCTTTCACGTAGGCGCCATCACGACTCCCGAGGGTGGAAAATTCGGGTCGTGACAAAAATCTTGTAAGGAAAAAAGAGTACAATGCATATTAACTCCCCCTGATGAGAGCATCAATTCACATTCTCAAGCCTTCGCATCCCAATCTTGTACACTAGCTTCTTGAAGGTTGACGTCGGTAGAGATTTGGTAAACAAATCAGCTTTATTATCACTTGAATGAATATGTTGCACCTTGAAATAATAATTCTTGTATATATGTAATATCTTCATATAATGTCGTGGAATAGCCTTTTCAATATCTCCATAGAGGTATTCTCGCTATCACATTATCATGCTTATAGTTATACCAAGATACATATATGCACAAACTACACTTGGGATGTGGTACTTCAGGACAAGAATTGTATATGCTTTAAGCAATTTAAATCCTTCGGGGATTGTTAAATAAGCCATTTAAATAGACTTTAGATGCATATCAACTTTTCATGTCATGCTAGACAGTAGACATATAAGATAAATAAAAGTGATTGCACACACCATTGACTTTATACTTTCGAGTGTTTGTACTGCAGGTCCGAAATAACATGTCTTTCATATGAAACCAATTCTACTTGAATTGTTTCTCTTCCATTTGGCTAATATTTTTGTGTCTGTATTCGACAGACTTAAGATCCTCATCTATACTTAGCGCTATGATAGATGTCGTCGACGAACATTTTATATCGGTTCCAATATTTTTTCATAAAGACATGACATAGAGATCTCTTCATTCATATTTTCAGGTACCTGAATCTCTCTTGAGATTTTATGAAGTATTATGCCATGTGATCTTCTAGATCACTTGCCTCTTTTATTGTGATCATTTTGATCATTTGCTCATCTTCTTTATCAAAAAGTTTATTTGAAACTGATTTGTCTATACGCTTTATGTGTACCATAGACTTTGTCCTCCTAGGACTTAATAGGAGCATTTGCAATGAGAATATAGTTACTTTCTTTAGGTCAGCAAATGCGTCTAGCATGCTTTGCAATATATTGCAAATGAATATCTTTTTATGAACTTCAAGTTCATAGTATCTTATTCGAGGATCTAAATGTACAAATGATAATTTATTCCACGTAACTTTTTCTCAACTGTTTATCTTGTCTCCCCCTCATGTTAAAAACACTAGCTTTCTTCCTCAATTTTGGGACCCATCTTTGTGCATTATGGTGTTAATAAAAATATACACCTCACATCAATAATAATAAGATGAAATATTTGGTTACTGACCCTGAACCACTTGTAAGAGGAGAATGTAATATACTTTCGAATATAACGTATATCAAACTGATATAGACAACTTTGTTCTCATAAGCAATAGTTTAACTATTAAGTGAAGGCACTCAATAAATTATTTTGCTAAACCAACTGTGATGTAAACTAACTTATCAAGATGAATATCTTGAATAAAAAATCTGGAATATGCTCTAAATTAAATTATTGAGCAAGTTATCTGGCATACACCATGTTGCAGGTTAATAATAATCGCACATGTAACTATCTCATAGATGCATCTTATGTGGTATACATGGCAAGTGAATGGGCCCATATTCACCTTTGATATTTCCAGAATTCATGGGCTTCAATCTCAATTTTAGTTGGTCTATTAGTTAATGAGAACAAACAACGTAAGAGAATTCGTAAAGAACTTTGTAGTTCTTTAATATTTACCCATGTGAATTCTTTTTTATTTTTTCACATCATACTTAAATTAACATGTCTAAACCAATTGTGTCAAGTGAATAAATTATCAACATTGATAAACTTTAGGTTTACACCATGACGTGTGCAATTATAAAAATACTCCAAGTTTATTATGATATGAGTTTTTATATCAATAAACATCCACTTTATTGTGGTATTCTTTTATTTGTGTAGTACAAACTGGAGAATAAAATGGGTAGCTTTTCACATACATATTATCCCGTTACAAGTTGTAGTAATAAAAGATATTAAATCTTTCTTTTATTTATAGTCTCAATGTCACGACCCTAGTTCACCAACCGTGAACATGTCATGACGGCACCTGGTCCCCAAGACCAGGTAAGCCTATTATTGCGGAAATATAATAATCGCGGAAAAATAGAGAAAATCAAATTAAATATCTAAAGAAAACTGTACTGAATGCCGCTCGGCATGTACAACTCGATAACACAAATCTAAGACAATTCCCAAAACCCGAAAACTCACGGGCAACACAGGCTACAGAAGTATATAGTATGGCTCCAAAACTCCAGAATATCTAACAACCGAAAGAGAGAAAACTAAGTACTAAAGATAGAGTAAGAGGGGGACTCGTCGGTCTGCGGACGCAGCAGATCTACCTCGAAGTCTCCTAAATCCTCCTGCCTCACTGATAGTGCGCCTGAGTAGAGGTACCTTGATGATCTGCACATGAAAAACATGCGCAGGAAGGGCACGAGTACAGCACAACGGTACTCAGTAAGTGCCAAGCCTAACCTCGGTTGGGTAGTGATGAGGAAGGTCAGGGCCCTACTGAGGCAAAAATATAACAATAGCAATAATTAACAGTGTGGAAATCTGACAGAAATAATAAATACAGCAGTGTAATAAGCCAAGTCAACGAGGCAATACTAACTACAAGGATAGAGTAAAACACACAGTAACAAAGCTCAATGTCCAAATACCAATGAGGGTCTCCCAGGATACCGTCCTGTAGCCCTTTCCTCAACTGTCCAGTGGATCTCCCGGGATACCGTCCCGTAGTCCAACTCACGTACCAATACCAGAGGATCTCCCGGGATACCGTCCCATAGTCCAATCATCAATGTGCAGGGGGATCTACCGGGATACCATCCCGTAGTCCCAAAGTAAAAGTGCAGGGGGATCTCCCGGGAATCGAACCCGTAGTCCCAAGTAAACAAATAAGGGGGAGCTACCGGAATCCCACATCCGTAGTCCCAATGTAAATGCGCAATCACAGCCAGAAACAAACCAAGGAATAAGGTACGAAAGACGAACACAGATAGAACTAGCCTAGCATGCTTCACATAGTGCAGTCAAAATAATTTAAGCAAGTAGGCAGTCAAATCAGCTAAACATGCTTTTCCTAATCTAGCATAAGTCATAACTCCAAGTAGAACAAAGCAAATAAGGATAAGAACTAAGTTTCCATAGCTTAAGTAAAAAAACGGGATTTCATCAATCGGCTCAAGTACGCGCTCGTCACCTCGCGCACAAGGCACTCAAATATCAAGTAAAATCCTAAGGGGAAAGGTCCCCCACACAAGGTTAGACAAGCCACTTACCTCGAACCGGCTCAATATCACTAGAAACCGTGCCTTTGCCACGAGTATCCGACTCCAAATGGCCCAAATCTATTCAATTCAATTACACATCGTAAATAATATTGCAAACAACCGATTCCACTATTAAATTTAAAGCTAGGGCGCGAAAATAGGTAAAATAACCAAAATGCCCCTCCAGCCAACGTCTCGGAATCGAATAATTTTTACTTTTTCAGGACCCTCGTACTCTCACGAGTCCAACCATATAAAAATCTCCCAAATCGGAGGTCAAATACCCCCTCAAAACCCAATAGTTTGGTCTATGAACTTTCACCCAATTTTCATTCAAAATCCGAAATTTAAAGATGGAATCGTGGCTAGATTAGTGGGTATTAAGCATAAAAGAGTAGAGAATCGTTACCCAATCGTTGCTCTTGAAAACCCCTCGAAATTTCTCCCAAATCCGAGCTCTCTAGCTTGAGTTTTGGTTAAAAATGGCAAAAACCCTCGTTTTTGAATATTAAGTACTGTTCAGGCTTTTAATGAATCGCGAACGCGGAGTATGTCTCGCGTTCGCGAAGAAGAAAAATGAAGGCTGCTCAATTTATGTTCGCGAACGCGGAAGCAGGCCTGCGAACACGGAAGAGAAAAATACGATGGCTCAGAATTTCCCTTCGCGAACGCGTGGCACTGTACGCGAACGCGAAGGGTGGCTTTGCAAAGGTACGCGAACGCGAAGAGGCGTACGCGAACGCGAAGAGGAAAGATTAGGCATAGTCTTCAGCTCCAAATTACACTATGCGAACGAGAGGCAATAATGCAAACGCGAAGAGGAAGAGGACCAAAGCTACGCGAACGCGAGGAAGGTACCGCGAATGCGAAGAAGGATTTGGGACCTGCACAGCTGAAGGATTTTCTGCAACATTTCCAAACTTCAAAATGCTCCGTTGAGCATGCGAAACACACCCGAGGCCCCCGGGACCTCAACCAAACCTACAGACATATCCCATATCATCATTCAAACTTGTTCCAATCCTTAAACCACCTAAAACAACGCCGAAAACACGAATTAATCAAAGATTCAAGCCTAAGAACTTCAAATTCTAACAAAACACACTTTCGATCAAAAACCTAACCAAACCTCGCCCGAATGACCTGAAATTTTGCACACACGTCCCAAATGACATGACGGAGCTATTGCAACTTCCGGAATTCAAATCCGACCCTTGGATCAAAAACTCACTATCGGATCGGAAACTTTAAAAATTTCAAACTTCGGCATTTCAAGCCTAAATGAGCTACGAACCTCCAAAATACATTCCGAACACGCTCCCAACCCCGAAATCACCTAACGGAGCTAACGGGACCATCGTATTTCCATTCCGAGGTCGCCTTCACACTGTTCCGACTACGGACCACTTTTCCACACTTTAGCTCTCTTTTAGGGACTAAGTGTCCCAAAACTCTCCGAAACTCAACACCGAACGTCTCGGCAAACAAAAATAGTAGAAATGAACTTAGGGGAAGCAGTTAATAGGGGATCGGGGCGTTAATTCTTAAGACGACCGTCCGGGTCGTCACATCCTCCTACACTTAAGCATTCGTTCGTCCTCGAACGAGTATACAGAACATACCCGAAGTAGCGAAAAGATGAGGGTACTGGCTGCGCATATCCCGCTCGGTCTCCCAAGTCGCCTCTTCGGCCGGCTGACCCCGCCACTGAACCTTCATTGAAGCAATGTCCTTTGACGTCAACTTTCTGATCTGTCTGTCCAATATAGCCACTGGCTCCTCAACATAGGATAGATCCTTGTCCAGCTGGACTGAACTAAAATCCAACACGGGAGACGAATCACCGTGATACCTCCGGAGAATCGAAACATGAAATACCGGATGAACCCCGGCCAAACTGGAAGGTAAGGCAAGCTCATAGGCAACCTACCCAACTCGCCTCAAGATCTCAAAAGGGCCAATAAACCTCGGACTCAACTTTACTTTCTTCCCAAACCTCATGACGCCTTTCATAGGCGAAACCTGAAGCAGAACCCGCTCACCAACCATATATGAAACATCACGAACCTTCCTGTCCGCGTAACTCTTCTGTCTGTACTGGGCTGTACGGAGTCTATCCTGAATCATCTTAACCTTCTCCAACGTATCCTGAACCAACTCTGTGCCCAATAGCCTCGCCTCACCCGGCTCAACCAACCCACCGGAAATCTACACCTCCTACCATATAAAGCCTCATACGGCGCCATCTGAATGCTGGACTGATAGTTGTTGTTGTAGGCAAACTCCGCCAATGGCAAGAGATGATCCCAAGACCCTCCAAACTCAATCACACACGCATGGAGCATATCCTCAAGAATCTGAATAGTGCGCTCGGACTGTCCGTCCGTCTGGGGTGAAATGCTGTGCTCAAATCCACCCGAGTACCTAACTCCTTATGCACGACTCTCCAGAACCGCAATGTAAACTGAGTACCTCTGTACGAAATGATAGAAACTGGAATACCATGCAGACGGACGATCTCCTGGATATAAATCTCCGCCAACCGCTCCGATGAATAAGTGGTACACACAGGAATAAAATGAGCGGACTTGGTCAGCCGATCCACAATAACCCAAATGGAATCAAACTTCTTCAAGGTCCGTGGGAGTCCAGATACAAGGTCCCTGGTGATGCGCTCCCATTTCCACTCCGGAATCTCTATCTGCTGAAGCAACCCACCCGGTCGCTGGTACTCATACTTCACCTGCTGGCAGTTTATGCATCTAGACAAATACCCAACTATATTTTTCTTCATCCGCCTCCACAAATAGTGCTGCCTCAAGTCCTGGTACACCTTCGCGGCACCCGGATGGATGGAATACCGCGAGCTGTGGGCCTCTGCTAAAATCAACTCTCGAAGCTCATCAACCAAACCTACAGACATATCCCATATCATCATTCAAACTTGTTCCAATCCTTAAATCACCTAAAACAATGCCGGAAACACGAATTAATCAAAGATTCAAGCCTAAGAACTTCAAATTCTAACAAAATACACTTTCGATCAAAAACCTAACCAAACCTCGCCCGAATGACCTGAAATTTTGCACACACATCCCAAATGACATGACGGAGCTACTGCAACTTCCGGAATTCAAATCCGACCCTCGGATCAAAAACTCACTATCGGACCGAAAACTTCAAAAATTTCAAACTTCGGCATTTCAAGCCTAAATGAGCTACGAACATCCAAAATACATTCCGAACACGCTCCCAACCCCGAAATCACCTAACGGAGCTAACGGGACCATCGTATTTCCATTCCGAGGTCGCCTTCACACTGTTCCGACTTCGGACCACTTTTCCACACTTAAGCTCTCATTTAGGGACTAAGTGTCCCAAAACTCTCCGAAACCCAACACCAAACGTCCCGGCAAACCAAAATAGCAGAAATGAACTTAGGGGAAGCAGTTAATAGGGGATCGGGGCGTTAATTCTTAAGACGATCGGCCGGGTCGTCACACTCAATTTAACCAACCGTTTTCGCGAATACTTTAGAAACTCAATTAAGTTTCTTTCAGACTTACTACAACACAATGTCTTATTGATAATCGATTTTATTCCTCCAAAAAATAGTAATAATTGGCTCTTCCAGAGCTCTCAATTAATTTGCTACTATCACATATTCATCAACATCCATACGGCGAATATCTCTTTCAAGGAGAAAGTTATACCATTATAGTCATGGTCAAAATCATTATAGGCAAGATATGTTGCTTCTATTACTTTTGCCATGTAATAATCGCATTGCCATAATATTTTGGCTAATCAGAATTCCATGAAATTATTTTCTATTTCATCTCAAACCTCTTTCTAGAGGTGAGTGTGGCATATTCACTACCACTAGCACGTTCATATTCTTCTGAGAATGAATATGTATTCATAAATCACATGTTATCACATACACATTATGAATGAACCATAAGCATCTGTATGTGCTTTACAAAATTTCATGTCAAATCTATGACAAACATTACTTTCACAGAGTGAAGGATTATTTTGAGAACTCTTATTGTTCTCATTACTACAATGATGACGATTATAATTCGTCTATTGCCATGTCCACATTCGTTGATACCTTCACGGTAATAATTTTATCTTCTTTCAGACTTATCACATATTGCTAACACATTCTCTTAAGGGAATGAGAATGAAGCAAATTCAATGGGACGAGTTTTCACTTTTTGTGCTCACAATCATACATGAATTTGATCATGGCAAGACAAAAAAATTTTACCACTTCGGGTGGTTATAATTTCTTACAAACTCTATTAGAGTTATAATCAAGATTTATTGTATTTGCTTGTATTTAAAATCAAATTATAGAATTTCAAGAATTTGAAAGAGAAAAATTAAGTAAAATACTTACCTTAAATCTAGATTTTAATCACGAAGGAAGTTCATGGAACAATTGACAATCATTATGCTCAATCCCAAAGCTTCTAATCAATTAGTTAGAGTCTCGTGCTGATAACGTGTAGTAAAACAATAAAGAAGAATATTGCAAAGAAAGAGAGAGAGAGAGAATTCTTATTGCATTGAAATGAATTACAATGGAATAGGACCCCCTCTATTTATACGGAAAGAGCGACTTGGCCATCAAGTAAATTCCTAAAATCTCTCTAAAATATAGACATTTACCTTAAATAAAACTCTATTTATTACACTTTCGAGAAAAAGCTACTTTTTCTGTTTATTCAAGCACTACTTCTGTTTCTACTCAAAAGTGATTTTTTCTTTCTAAAAGTTTGGTGAATCGCCTTAATTTTGAAAAAATATATATTTTTGACAAACAAAAAAAAATTGGCCCAAAAGAAGCTTAGCCAAACAGGCTATAATTGTCAGAGGCGGCTCTTCCCAAAAGCAGGTAAAGCAACTGCTTAGGCCTTACATGTTTGGGGACCCCATTTTTTGATACACCTAATAGGCTATATATAAGTTTAAGAAAAAATCATGTGAAGTGAAAAGGTTTGATTTCATTCTTTAACAAATATAAAGAAGAAGGATTTGCAATTGTTATAATTTCTACCAAAGAAATTACATTTGAAATGATCGAGCCCAAATTTCGTTAGAAGCGTGTGATATATAGGAAAAACAATTTGATGAGAATGTTGAAAATTAAATCTCAAAATCTTTCAAAGAGTCTTTAAGAGTGGATTACTTTTTATACATAGTAGACAAGGCTATTTTTTCACTTCAAAATACATTTGAACAATTCGAAGCATATGAAAATATTTTTGGTTTTCTATTTAGCAGTAAAGCTTAGATCATTAGATGATGGAAATTTGAAAAAAATATTGTCATAATCTTGAATGTTTCTTAAACCATAATAATCAATCCAATATTGATGGTTTAAATTTATTTTCTGAATTAAAAGTGTTAAGAAAAATATAGTACTACAATTAGAAGATAACAATTTAATTGATATACTCTATCAACTATAAAGATTTGATTCTTTTCCAAATGCCTATATTTCTTATAGAATAATGTTAATAACTCATGTTACCATTGTTTTAGGGAAAGAAGTCTTTCAAAAATAAAATTGATAAAATCTTTTCTAAGATCAACAATATCTCATAAGAGGTTAAATAGATTGGCTATATTGTCAATTGAGAAAGACTTATTAGGAGAAATTGATTATAAGAAAATTATTAATAGCTTTGCATCTAAAAAAACTAAGAAAATAAACTTTAAATAAAAAATAATAATTTTTTCTAAAATAAGAAAGGCCCCTTATAAAGTTGAGATTTTTACATTCTTATACACTATATAAAACTATATTACCCTCCCTACCCAAGTTTTATTATAATTATATTTTATATACCCAATTATCATTTATGTACATTTTAAGGGAATTAATGATATTAATTAGTGTTCTAAAATAACTCTACCGTATATTCCCACTCCCCCCACATTTCTCTCTCCACATCCCACCCCCCTCACCCACGTATCTTGCACTCACCCACGATTTCCTCTTCACAAATCTCAAAAATCCTTCATTAACGCCTATTTCATCTCTTCTTCAAAAACCAGACGAAATTTTTACTCTTATTCAAATATCCTACCTCCATTAACGTCTTTGATTAGCTTGATTTTCAATGAAGAAGAAGATATCTTCAAAGAACAACCTACACAAGACAAAGGAGCAGATATTCCTTCATTTGGTTTGGGTGTTTTCTCAGCAAAATTGTTTCGTTTGTTTCCCTATAATTCGAATTTGGGATTTCGAAAAATATTATTTGTTTGAATCGGGTGTTGTTGCAAAGAATTGGGGTTCTCTCTACGTCTCTCTCTATCAGTAATGTAAAGCAAAGGAAAAGAGAGCAGCAATTCCACCATTGACAGCCATTAAAAAGCTTTGAAGCTTTGAATTCGAATTTGGATTTTCAAAAACCATTATTTGTTTGGATTGAGTGTTGTTGCAAACAATTGGGAATATGGTTTGGAGTTTATATCACAATTTTAAGGGTATTTTGGTGAAGATTAGACTTGATTTTGGCTGAATTTCAGATTGAAACTCGAAGAAGAAGAAGAAGAAGAAGAAGACATGATATACATTATATTTTCAAAATTGTAGTAAAATTATAAAAAAATTGTATTATGTTTATATATATATATATATATATATATATATATAACTATTGTATGAAAGTTGAACAATATTGTATATAAATTATATTTAAGTTGTATGATATTGTAGTTGTATATAACTGAGTAGAAATAATGTATGAAAATTATAGATAAGTTGTATAATATGTAATTAGTTGTATGAAATTAATTTTTACTATGTATAAATTAGATACAAAATATACAAAAGACATATTGTATACATTTTGTATAAATTTTGTATTTAAGTTGTATATTATTGTAGTTGTATTTAACTGGGTAGAAATAATGTATGAAAATTGTAGATAAGTTGTATAATATATAATTAGTTGTGTAAAATTTATTTTTACTATGTATAAATTAGATGCAAAATATACAAAAGACATATTGTATAGAATTTGTATAAAATTTGTATTAAGTGGTATGATATTGTAGTTGTATATAACTTGGGAGAAATAATGTATGAAAGTTGTAGATAATTGTAGATAAGTTGTATAATATATAATTAGTTGTATGAAATTTGTCTTTACTACGTATACAAATTAATGTAGATAAGTTGTAAAATTCTGATCAAATATTCTTTTTAATTTTTATCTACAAATCTCAACTTGAAGAATTCTGAGACCGCGCTCTATCCCTTTATTAGCCCTGCACTCCAGCTGTAGAGCGAATGCCTATGGGCGCTCAAAATTAACTATAGTAATTTTCACTCCTAAACTATGCTGCTAGCACCCCCACCCCATCCCCCCAAAACCACATTTAGGGAACAGTAACATCAAAGGGTTTGGACGTACTTAGGAAGAAATCAATAGCCCAGTCTGCTAGCGCCTCCATCATCAATGGCGATTACCAATTTTAGTTGCACAGTTGTGCTAGCAGCATCTCGTTTATTTAATTTGTTATCAAAACTTAATTTTTTTTCTTATGCTTCAGATTTTGGAGAGAAGAGGAGAGAGAGGAGAGAAAAAGAAAAAGGGTATGACTAAATCCCTTGATTGAAGACACAAATAATGGATTGGGAGTCTTTTAAGGTGGATAGTATATATTTTGTAAACAAAACTTGTTTATGCCGGGTAATTAACTAAACATGAACATTTAGGGTAATAAAGTTTCCAATAGTGTATAGGAATGAAAAAATCCCCATAAAATTTGAATTTAGACCACAAAATACGTTGGGCCGCCCCTGCTAATTGTCAATCACATATTGGCAATACAAAGATCATGTCCGTCATCCAATATTATACTCCTACTACCAAATGTTATACCCTTACTACCAATGAATGAATACTGTAATAACACATACTCCCTCCGTCTCATAATATGAGTCGTGATTCTCTTGTGCACGCCCCTTAAGAAAGAATAGTTTTTGACTACTTTACCCTTATTAAATATTTTTCCAATTGATGTGTCATCTCAATCAATGATATTATTCATATTTTTACTAAATGTGAATGCAATTGATTATTAAGGGTAAAAAAGGAAAAATATAATCAATTTTGTCTTGAACTTCTAAAATAACAAATAATTTGAGACAACTATTTTTAGTAACCACGGCACATATTATGAGACGGAGGGAGTAATCAGTTTCAAATCAGTCATTAGCTATTGTTCGAAATGTTTGTAATTAAGTATAATCATTAGCTGTAATTACTCAGTGATTTGAAGAAAAATGGGTCCCAAATTAAATGGTGGCACGAGCGGGAAAGAGAAACAAGCGTTCATATATGTTGCTGACGGCATGAGACACGGCTATATATATGCTATCCAAAAATGTTTTAATTAGGGCTTTTAAGTTGATAACACATGTCCAATTCTTCTCTTACTTTCTGTAATAATCCCAGCTGTTAAAATTTTCAGTGCCAATTCATTCTCATTTATATTTCACGTAATATTTAATTTGCTTCTCATTTCTATCTCAGAAACTCTATGCACGTACATAAATATTGGAGTAAGAACTAAGACAATATGAATTGACATCTTGCTCCAAGTGATCATGTAAGTCTTGTTTTTTTTCAACAGTTAATTATATGAAATAGTTATAATTTTCCAGATTAATTTTTATATTTATCGATAAAAATGATATAACACAATCATATTTTTATTAATGCAACAATTTATTAATGGAAATTTGAAATGAATACATAATTAAGGTAATTTATCGTACCCTCTCGATCAAAGTTCCGATTTTAAAACAAAAAAATAAAGAGAATGAAAGACAAACTTTTAAACTTTCAAACAGGGCGCCAACTTAAACAAATAGAGAACAAAGGAAGAGAATAAATAAATTTTATTTTCCCAAGATAGAATTATACCACATTAATCTATGAGGATATTCAAGTGTTGACTCACATTTCACATTAATATCCAACTAAACTCTGAGCAACATAACGTATCAGTTGTGTATAATGTCTAGTCTTAGTTAAATACAAGTAATGAGATTTCCCTTTTTCTCTTGCTAATTCAGTGCTAAAGCGTGTGTTTAATTAGATTTGCAATGGCCAAGGTCTCTCAATATTGACTATTCATTTGACTAAAAATGTCTAATATATATACTACTAAAATCATTTAGGTATATTTCAAGGAAAGTTCTAAGTAGACTTCATTGTCAGTGTTTATAGATTTGCATTGGCCAAGGTCTCTCAAGATTGACATACATTTTTTAAACAAAATACTTGGTATGTCTATTATTATTTATTTCCTTAAAAAACCATTTAAGACTATTTCATGGAAAGTTCTGAGTTGTCATCCCAAGGGAACTTTACATCTCATCAGCCTTGATTTCTACAGAAATAATTATTTTTTTTAACCAAATGCTTCAACCGACAGTTTTTTTGAATTACAAATGTGGAGTTATAAGGTTTTATAGTGACGAGAAACTATAATAGGCAATGTGATGTTGCTTCGGCGAACGCCATCTTGAAGTAAAGTTAAAGAAACTAAAGCACTATCTTTTTCTTTTGATCTTCAATATTATTATGTTCTACTCATTGATCAGTTTCTGCAATGACACTATCAAGCTGCTAACTAGGATGCGCTTGTTTATATTTATATGTTTTTCTACACAACTCATCTAAATGTTATATGGTTGATTCAGTTTTGATTCATTTCTTTTCCTGACTCTAAAGCAGAATATACACCACGCCGAGCAAGCAAAATCTCCCTCTCTTAATTTGTATTTGTGAAACTGAGGCATCTGATATTAAAATGCTTTCTATGCTGCTAACTACTACAAACTTTGCATACTCCAACCAGCTTATGTCCAATTTCCCAACTTAATTCTTGCTTTGTTCATCTTCAAAAAAAACTCCTGATTAGCATCTAAATCAAAATCCTAAATAATTGCATCTACAATTTTCCATTCAGGTCCCCATGTCTGATACATTAGTCCTATACTATCTAAATGGAAATTGTTCAAGGTGGTCTTTAGGAGAAGTTCCTCCAATAATATGTAAAACTTCCCCTTATTAGCTCCTACAAGAAAACATATATTCTATGAAAGCTCCACCTGAAATCTCATAATAACCATCCTATGCTTCTCCAAGGGTTAGCTACTTCTTTTTTAGTAACCGAGAAATCCCAAGGGCCAGTTAGCGCACGGTTCAAAACTCAATGGATAATGGACTTGCGCCTCTATCCTTCCCCGCTTAAATACTTGAATTTTGTCTTCAATAAGGATTGAACTCATGACATGCACCTAACCCACATATCACGAGCTGCGCTCTTACCAATGAGCCAAAGTCCTGAAGTTCTCCGAGGGTGAGCTACTGCATTTTTTATCTTCCTCCAAGTGAGATAAATAGTTAAGATCGGTGTCTCCTTAAGAAATTCTACTATCCCTCCAAGCCTCTATTTCTCCACACCATTGTATAAAAACAACCATGATACAGCCATCAAAAGGCCACTACAGAAGTAGACACCTAGGCATTGTACTACTCTAGTAGGTATTTAAATCACTAATTTCCTCTGTTTCAGTTACAACAACAACAATTCAGTATAATCTTACAAGTGGGGTCTGGGGAGGGTAGGATGGATGCAGCCACCCCTACCCTAGAAGGGCAGAGAGACTGTTTTCGATAGGCCCTCGGCTAAAAAGGGCGAAAGAAGCCCTGACAGCAAGTAATAGCAAGACAAATAGTTAAAAACTAAATCGGAGATAGCAATAGAGAATATGGAAGGGGTACCGATAACAAGTAATATCAAGATAACATATTTAGAAAACTAAATCCAAGGCAGCAAACGAGAATATGAATGAAGTACTGCTAGCAAACTACGGAATTACTAATGGCAAGTAATAACGGAACGAGACATGCGAATATAGCAAACTAAGGAAAAAAGGGTACCGTACTAGCACTAATACTACCGAACTAGTGAAGACAAAAGGAAACGCTCGACTACCTTCTACCCTAATCTTCAACATCCACATCCTTCTATCTAGGGTCATGTCCTCGGTTAGCTCAAGCTGCACCATGTCCCGCCTGATCACCTCTCCCCAAGACTTCTTTGGCCTACCTCTATCCCTCCTCTCACCTCCCAAGGCCAACCTCTCACATCTCCTGACAGGGACATCTGTGCTTCTCCTCTTAACATGCCCGAACCATCTCAACCTTGCCTCATGCATCTTTGCCTCCACAGGGGCCACTCCCACCTTGTCCCGAATAACTTCATTCCTAATTCTATCCAACCTAGTATGCCCACACATCCATCTCAACATCCTCATTTCCGCTACTTTCATCTGCTGGACATGTGAGTTTTTGACTGGCCAACACTCCCCATACAACATAGTTGGTCTAACCACTACCTTGTAGAACTTACCCTTAAGTCTCAATGGCACATTCTTATCACACAAGACAGCGGAAGCGAGCCTCCACTTCATCCACCCTACTCCGATACGGTGTGTAACATCCTCATCTATCTCCCCATCCTTCTGAATTATAGATCCTAGATATCTGAAACTCTCTCTCTTGGAATGACTTGCGTATCGAGTCTCGCATCCCCGTCCGCCTCCTGGGTAACACTACTGAACTTGCACTCCAATTATTCTGTCTTGGTCCTGCTCAACTTGAAACCCTTAGACTCCAGAGTATGTCTCCAGACCTACAGCCTCTCGTTAACGCCACCTTGCGTCTCATCAGGACTATGCCGTCCGCAAATAACAAGCACCAAGGCACCTCCCCTTGGTGGAACCTTTTATTTATTTAACAGCTTATAGAAAGAAGTGAACATTCAAGGAACCAAAACAATTCAACAAGGAGCTCTTTTGAAGTAATAAATGATCATTCTAATATCGCCCCGACTCCAGGCAGAGCTATACCACAACGTGAACATGTAGCAAAGGTGATTCATCTCCTGGCTCTATGCAGAATACACACCAATAATGCAATATCTCCCTCTTTTTATCTTAGTTTGTGAACTCGGATATAAATGTTAAGATGCTTTCTAGTTTCTATGCAGCTAACCACAGGAAAAATAATATTAGCCTATTCCAGTATATAATATCCCCATAATTCTTTCTTTATATCTTCACGGAAAAGTCTGATTAGCATTCAATTCCAAATCCTGCAGATACTTCAGAATCTTACCACCCAAACAATTGCATCTCAGATTCTCCATTCAGGTCCTCACTTTCCGATGCATATTTTGGTAGGTGGCATCACTTCAAATACACAAGTCCTGGTTATTAAGTGGAAATGGTTGAAGTTGGTCAACGGAAGAAATTTCTCCAGAAATATGTCAAACCAGTAGTTGAACTTCTCACAAGGCTTTATGAGAAAATATGTATTGTTGAAAATAGCCTTTCCTTGAGCCGAGGGTCTATTGGAAATAGACTCTCTACCTTCAAGGTAGGGGTAAGGTCTACGTACACACTATCCTCCCCAAACCCCACTTGTGGGATTATACTAGATTTGTTGTTTTTGTTGTCGTATGTATTGTTGAAAATTCCAGCCAAACTCTCACAATAGCCTCCTAAAATTCTCCAGTAGTGAGCTACTTAAACACGATTTTCACTTTCCCCATATATATGTTAACCTCAGAGGTCTTCCTCCAGCACAATACAAAAATTCGATCAGTGTCTCGTCAAAATTTTCTACGCTATAACCTTCTATGTCATTTTTTTATAAGGTAAAGCTTTATTGATAAAAGTACCAAGATGGTACAGAAAATTACATAAAAGGACCTACAGAAACCTCCAATTACATCTTCCTTAGCAAATCCAGAAATTCCATACATTGATCCATGTTTTCTAATAGACACCTCTTACACCAAAAAACAAGTTATGCAGACAAGAGTTTTTGATTCTAGAAATCTGATTTCTTTTATTTTCACAACAAACATTGTTCCTCCCACTCTAGACGGTCCAAAATATGCATATGGGATAGTTCTCCAAATCTGCCTCATTTCCTTTCTTATCTTCTGTCCTTGCCAGCTAGCCAGTAGATTTCTAATGCTTGAAGGCATAGCCCAAGTAACTCCACAAAGGTTCAAGAATAGCTCCCAGCATTGCAATTTTACAATGAAAGGACAGATGGTCGACTGACTCCAAACCTTCTTCACACAGATAGCACCTATTGCTTAAATTGAAACCTCTTTTATGCAAAAGAGGTAAAAGTAAACCTCCAAACTTATGTTCTCCAACACTGTTACACAATAACAAACATGACACTTCCATAAAAGGCCACTATCGAAATGAAATAAAGACACCTAGGCGCCTTACTCATCTAGGAGCTACTGCCTACTTGAAACAAAAATTTCCTCTGCTTCAGTTAGAGCTTCTGTCAGTTTGAGAACATAGCAAAAGAAGATCAACAATTAAGTAAGCAAAACCATTTGTATAGCAGATTAGCAGCTCAAGAAATCAATGATCATTTTCATGTCACCTCTTACACCTAATACAAAGTGCCATTGACTCCTTAGCTCTTGAAATAGAATAAGGAGTTGAAGCTAAAGTAATTTAACCACTAACCAAAACATGGGGCTACTATCAGATACAGTCCATAGAAATAATCAAATACCAAAGAGTCCCCATTTCCAACTCTCTATCCCAAGCCAAATTATGTTTACTAAGACCTGACTTCCCTATCCCCACTCACTTCTAATTCTAAACACACAACCAGCACTGCAGCATTACTTACAATATCAAATACTCCTACCACATAAAATTGGAACAAAAGAAAAGCTAGAGAAAGATTAACCTCCTATCCTTTGTTAGCATGACCAAGAAATAACTGCACCTTTGTCCACCTCAAAAGACAAGATTTTTTTCCTTTCTACTTTAAAATAAGTTTCAAATTCAGACTTCTATGAGAAAGACTTTAATCGAATAAGGAGCTTTTGACACAAAAATGGGATGATTTACCAGGACGGCCGCGTTGTGCAGATGCACCTACTGCCTTCGAAGCTGTAGACGCATTGCTACTCCATCCACTGACTTAAAATACTGAACTCACCATTTGGTTGGACAAACCAAGATCAGAGCTAGGTGTCGTCAAGGGATTCAATTGAATCCCCTTGGCCGGAAAATTACATTGCACAATAGGGCAAAAACAACTTTTTTTATTAAATGTGAACATTGAATCCCCTTGACAAAAGGAAAGATTCCAGTATAGTGGCAAAGGGGTTAAAAATTGCTTTATGTCACAGGTTCAAGCCCTAGGATTGATACTCTAGTATCATTTTAATCCCTTTGTATGTATTCCTGACCCCTATTTTGTCACAAACATAGTTAACAATCATTAGGATCAGCTACATACCATGGATAACAATGAGTTGACACCATAACCTTTAAACAATGACTTATAAGAGAAGAGCTACAGGGCTGAAAAATATAAAAATTGAACCAGTTTTTCCACATGGGATCAAGAAAAAAGCAAAAGCATTACATAAAATGAACCTTAAGTTAAAATGAAATAGTCATAAGCTTTGGTCTGACTCAGATTGTTGTTGTTGGGATGATTGAGAGTGGAGGAGAGGTTGTTGTGACTGTGTTTTCTCAAGAAAGGGCTTGAACATTAGCTGCAAATTCAGGTAACCAAATGCAACAGCTCCAATTACTACTAACCCAGATCTCAATGCTTTCATTTTTGTCGTATCCCTCATTCTTCTTCTACCGCTGCTTTCACTCTTCTTCTTCCCTTACACAAATATGCTGAATCTCGATTTTGTCTTTTGGTTTTTCTGTTTTCTGAACCCATATTTTACTAATATTACTCAACGACCTAGGGAAAGTTTAGAAATAACATTTGAGGCATAGGGGTAATATCTTAAATGTAGTAAAATGAAAAGAAAATTACAAGAAAAAGTATTGTGCATTTTATTTTTCCTTCTTACCTCCATAACTTGAAGGTGTCAATAATGGTTATTTTGTAAAAGAGGAAAACTTTGTTATAGAAGAAGACTTTGCTGATTTGGCTTACTTACAAATGAACAAGATCACTTATATTTATACTTGTTTATGGAAGGTTCTAGATACAAAATTAATCTAGACAATTCTATAATTTCCTCTCAATATCTTCCTTAAATATCCAACGTTCTAGAATATCTAGACATTTCTTAAAGATAAGTATCTAAGATACTATACTAGGTCATTCCAGAAGCTTTTCTAAATATTTACTATATTTTTGTTTTTCCAGAAAATTAACTTTATTTTTTACACTCTCCCTTAAAGTGGTTTTTTGGAAACTATCCCAAGCTTGTCGCAGAAGAACTCAAACGGCGCTTTAGGACATGCCCTGGTGAAGATCTCAACAGTATTTTCCCGACTCTTCTTGCTTTTCCAAAGACCGAAGGTTCTTCAATTGATCCTGCAAAGAAACATGAATATGTGTTGACGAAATTTTCATCTTTGAAACGAGTTGGCTTGACAATAGTTCTTTTTGGCATTCCTGAAACACTTGAATCATCTCTTTACCGAGTTTCATGTCGTTAAATTCCCGGGCTCCCCTTTTCTCTTAACTCCTCAATAATTGTATTATCTAAAGCAGTAGATGTGATGGGCAGATTTGAGGCATCATGGTTCAAGAGTTTACCATTTGCCCCTTCTTGCGCAAGTCCATAGTACGAGGAGGCTTCGTCGAATATGACATCTTTTGAAACAACTAAAAGATGAGTTTTAGGATCCATGCATTTGCAGCCCTTCTTTCGTCATATCCAATAAAGATGCATTTTTTTGTCTTGGCATCCAACTTGCTCTGTTGAGAATCCGATATATGAACATACAAGTAGAGCCAAAAACTCTGAGGTGTTTAACGCTAGGCTTTTCTCAAAATATTAATTCATAGGGAGACTTCATATTGATTGGAGAAAGCGACATCCTGTTAAATTTATACGCCGCACATTTCATATCTTCAGCCCACTAGGCTCTAGGTAAATTCTTGGTATGAAGACAACTCTTACATGTCTTAGTTGAGTGTCGAATCTTCTGTTTGGCCATTACATTTTGTTGCGGCGTCTCAGCACAAGTTAGCTCTCTTTTAAAACCATTTTGACGACAAAAGAGAAATTCTTCAGAAGTAAATTCACCTCTATTATCAGTCTGCAACCGCTTTATTCTTGAACTGAACTCTCCTTCAATTGTTTTCTTGAACTCTATAAACTTGTTGAAAACTTCTGAATTGTGTTTCACAAAATAAACCCAAGTGAATCTAGTAAAATCATCAATGAAAATTAGCATATAAGAATGTCCAGAGAATGAAGGAGCTCTAGTTGACCAAATCAAGTCACTATGAACAAATTCCTGTGGGGCATTGCAACTTAACAAGGATCTATCAAATGGAAGACGATGTGCCTTTCCATATTGACATCTTTCACAAACCTCTCCTCCACCAAAATTTCTTAAGTTAGGCAATCTTTTTTACTAGATTTACCGTCTATTTTAATTTATCCATGCTAAAATGTCCTGTCTAGCTTGCCAAAGATGTGTGTTATCGTTACTATTTTCTCAACATAAGAATTAGTGGAAGATAAGACATATAAATCGTTAACTCTCTTACTAGAGTGAATGATATCTGCCTTGAGCACCTTGATATTTCGGAGGAACTTCACATCGGTTGGCTAAATTGCAAAAATACTTTCCAGCATCTATAATATTTGCAACAAAAAATAAATTTTTTTTCATACCTGAAACATGAAAAATACCGTTGAGAGTGATAACATCTTGTTTCTTCTCATTGATCATCACAATATGGATTGTTCACAATGACATCATGTGCGAAAGGTGAATATTTTGGATTGATATCCGGTGAGATGGTGCCCACATTCTGAATTCATGATCTAGTCTATAAAAATTTATGTTGCTCGAGTCTCAACTACAAAGCACTTTACCGAGTCTTCTTCTTATCTTCAACAACTTTCTTGGTTTGAGCCATATTGCTCTCTTTGACTCGACAATATATTTTTATATGTCCAACTTTGCCACAAAGTAATTAAAGGCTTTTTAGCGTTATTAGAAGACTCCCCCTTCTTTCCTGACAGCTTGAACCACTTGGGGATCGAGAGTGCATGGTATCTCTTAATTTTTTTTTAAATTTCCTCTTGTCAGCCGCAAGAGCATTCCTTCCCATTCTTTGACAGATATACTAATCATCTGTTTGGATGGAAGCTCTTATGAGGACAATGTTCTCAAATTCTTCCAAAGATGGTTGTTGAACCCATCCTTGAATTGATTTAACAAAGGAATATATTTTGACTTTAAACCACGAATTATAATTCTTCTAATTCGTGCTTCAAAGAAAGCCTCGTCCAAATTCAATAGAGAAATTTTCGATCATACATTTTTAACCTTCAAAAAATACTCGGCGATAGAGAGGTTACCTTGAGCGGTGTTAGCTAATTCATTCTCCATAATATGTAGCCGAGCTTCATTCTTCTTGTTGATCAACTGATCAAAGGTCCTCCATATTTTATGGAACCGTAGACAGTCAAGTGAAATCCAATCCACGAAATAATTTGATCTATGGACAGCATCATTGTGGCAAAGGTCGTAATGCCAGAGGAATCATTACCGCAAGGCATAGAGGGGGAGGTCATAAGCGTCTATACCGTAAAATGAAGAACCATAAGACTGAATTACCCGGGATGCCTGTGCCCATAAGAAATCGCGGAGCCACCCATTAATAGTAATAGAACTTTGCGCAAAGTTTCCTCCCGTGATATGAGTTACTACCCCTTGATCACTTACACTGCCCCAAACATCTGACTGCATTTTCCAACGGGGTTATTCTGTCAAGAAAAAGGGGGGAATGCACATTTGCTTGAAAGAGTTTCCAAATAACTGTTTTGCGCCTTTGAGCCCGCATAGAGCCTTTGATTATACCTCGCCGAAAATCTGGTTGTTGCGAATAACGTATTAAAGCCACTTCCTTTGTTTGATCTTGATCTGCGGTATCAGTATCTTTGGTATCAGTATCTTTGGGATCAGTATCTTTGGTATCAGGATCGTTATTCTGGTTGTTGGCAGTAAAAATCACTACACGTTTGGTTCCGTTTTATCTAGTTCACTTATTACACCTTATAATAAGATCAAATAATTGGAGAGATAGACCTCTTTAAGATAAACTCCATCTTGGCATTAATCTGCTTCCACTTCTTGTGTGCATTGCTATTTTTTGATCTGTCAGCAGGAAGATTTGTACTACTTCCATTGACGACTTCCCACAAATCCTCACCAATAATATAGGATTCCACGCAGGTCTTCCATAACTTGTAGTTGGATTGGTTCCATATTTTCATCCCTAGTCCATTAGTACGACCACTCAAATCTATTTAGAGAGACCAGTTGAATCGACCACTAACCCGACCTTAAAATCTAGAAGCCAAACTATGTCTCTGACAAGTGAGGCTTGCTCAGTTGGTAAAGTACCTCCACCCATGACCATTATGTCCTGGGTTTGAGTCACACTGGAGGGGAAGTGTGGAAACACTATAGATCCTCCTATATTGGGAGGAAAAAAACTATGGCTCTGATACCATGTAAAGAATAGCAGAAGAAAAATATTATTTAAAAAAGACCTTCTGCTAGCCCAATATCACTAACTAAAATAGGAAGATTCAACTAAAGATGATGAAGCTTTGAAAAGAGAAGGAAAATTTTGGAGAGGATAACTTTGTTATGGAAAAAAACTTTGTTGATTTAACTTAGTTACAAATGAACAAGACCACTCCTATTTATACTTGTCTTGGGAGGGTTCTAGATACAAAGCTAATCTAGGCAATTTTATCATTTTCTACTAATATCTTCCTTATATATCCAAGGCTCTAGAATATCTAGTCATTTCTTAAAGATAAGTATCTAAGATACTACACTAGGTTATTCTAGAAGCTTTTCTAAGTATTTATGATTTTATTTTTTCAAAAAATTAACTTTATTTTTCACATATTCACCAATGATTAGTGTGATGGAATTCCTAACATTCATTTGAAGATAAATGTATTTCATTAACCGATCAAGTTTTGCTTGTCCTCCATACCAGAGCAGGCTCAAAGGCTTGGCAAGTAAGGCATATACCTTAGGCCCCCAATTTTTTAGGGGCCCAGTTTTAAAAGGAATAGGTTATGTGTTAATTTTTTTTTTAAAAAATTTAAGTATTTTATATTAAAAATTTGTCATTGTGAAGTTAATTTGACTGTTGAGGGATGAAAAAGTTCTCTTGGATAAAGTAAACATATCTTTATAAGTTTTTTAAACATTATCTAACCTTCATTTTGCAATTTTTACATTCTGAGCACTAAAACCTATAAATATTATTTTAGAAAATTGAGATTGCTAAATGGTAAGAATTTGAAGGAAAAAATATATATTGTATTAACCTCTGATGATCCTTAAAACATAATAGTGACTCTAATATTGACGGCTTAGACTCTTATCTTGAGTTATTGTTAAAAAAAATAGTACAAATAGAAGATAATACTCTAATCGATATACTTAATTATATAAAAACACTTGATTCTTTTTCAAATAACTAACAATTATCGCAACGAAAAGAAGTTTTCCAAAATAAAAAAGCATAAGATTAACAATGTCTCAAGAGTGATTTATCGATTAGCTATATTATCGATTGAAAAATAATTACTAAAAAAATCGAATATAAAAATTTGGGCCTCTAATTTTAGTTACGCTTTAGGCCTCCAACTATATCAAGCCGCCCCTGCTCCATACTTTCTATACCTTTAGGTCGCTTTCTACTTAGAGGTCGTTTAGATTAGCTGATTGTAAATAGCTGATAAGCTTGAAGTGCTGAAATTCTTTTTTAAGTGCTGAAACTAGTTTTTAAAATAAGCATTTATGTGTTTGGATAAAAGTATTGAAGTTGATAATAAGCAGTTGATGTGTTTGATTAAAAAGTGCTGATAAACTATTTTTTTTGTTAAAATCACTAAATTACCTTTGAATCTTTTTCAAAGATTATAAATTAATAAAATTCTTTGTAAAGAAAAGAATTAACAACGAATATGGAATGAAGAGAAAGTCAGAAAACGTATTTTGGGAAAAGTAATTTAAAAATTAAAAAAATATTTTAAGGATAAACTAGTAAAAATGTTAGTCAAACTAAAAGTGCTTATAAGCTAAAAAACCATAAGTTGGGGATGACCAACTTATGACTTATGGCTGATTTTAGCTTATAAGCACCTGGCTTATAAGAATGCTGGGTGTTTACCAAATACGTAGATAAGCAAAAAGGTGTTTATAAGCCAGTTTGACCAGCTTATAAGCTTAGCCAAACACCCTCTTAGTACTTATTTATTTTAGAATGAAAGTTGAGTGAAAATAAAATAAGAAGAACTTTTAGACCAATTTTTGTACGTTGAATCAATGAGTTCTCTTACTTCAGTTGAATTATTTATTATTGAAATAAATAAAAGAAAAGAAGAATATTGCAAAGAAAAGAGAGAGAATTTTATTGACTTTTAGGATTTTATAATGGAATAAAACCCCTCTATTTATAGGAAAAAAGTGATTTAGCCACAAAGTTACAAACCCTAAATCTCTCTAAAATATACACATTCACCTTAAATATTATTTTATTTATAACACTCTCCCTTGAATGTCTATTCAACAGATAATGTGCCTCGTTAAAACTTTAACTAAAATAAAACCTAGTGAAAAAAATTCTAGTGAAGGAAAAATAGTACACATGTTTAGAAATACGCCTTTTGGTTGTCTCGTTAAAAAGCTTATAAGGAAAATCCAGTAGGACAAAACCTTGTAAGGGAAAAAGAGTACAACGCGTATTAACTCCCCCTGATGATAGCATCAATTTACATCTTTGAGCCTTCGCATCCCAATCTTGTACACTAATATATTGAAGGTTGACGTCAGTAGAGATTTTGTGAACAAATCAGCCATATTATCACTTGAATGAATCTGTTGCACATTGATATCACCCTTCTTTTGAAGATCATGTTTAAAAAAGAACTTTGGTAAAATGTGTTTTGTCCTATCTCCTTTTATGAATCCTCCCTGCAACTGGGCTATGCGTGTTGCATTGTATTCATACAAAATTGTGGGTAGTTTATCACACTTCAAACCACATTTCTCGAATAAGATGTATTATAGACCTCAACCACACACATTCTCGACTTGCTTCATGAATAGGAGTTATTTAAATATGATTAGATGAAGTAGATACGATTGATTGCTTAGTCGATCGCCAAGATATGACCGTGCCTCCACATATAAACACATAGCCCGTTTGAGATTGAGCCTTTTGTGGGTCGGATAAATACCCAGCATTGGCATAACCAAAAAAATCGGGACTACAATCATTGCCATAAAATAAATTCATATCGGTAGTCCCTACCGCAATATGTGTTTGATTCCATTCCAATGTCTCCTTGTAGGAGCAGAGCTATATCTTGCTAAGACATTAACTGAAAAAGTTATGCCAGACCTTGTTGGATTAGCAAGATACATTAATGCACCAATTGCATTAAGATATGGTACTTCAGGACCAAAAAGCTCTTCATTCTTTTCTTGAGGTCGTAACAGATCCTTATTCACATCAAGCGATCGAACAACCATCGGAGCGCTTAACGGATGTGCTCCATCCATGTAAAACCATTTCAATATCTTTTCTGTGTAGGCAGATTGATGAACAAAAATCCCGTTTGCCAAATGTTCAATTTGCAAATCGAGATATAATCTTGTCTTTTCGAGATCTTTCATCTCGATTGCCTTTTGGAATTCTGTATCAGTTCTAATAAGGTTTATGTCTCGAGGTATACGACAAGTACAACAAACTCCGATATTTTCTTTATAACACATGGACAAATGACATCATTTATATAACCTTCTTTTAATAAATACTCACTAAGGCGGTTATATCACATTCGTCCTGATTGCTTTAGACCATACAAATATCTTTGTAATTTGATTCAAAATATTTTCCGGGGATTTGAATTATGTGCGTCAAGCATTTTAAACCTCTCGAGAATTTTCATGTATATCTCATTATCAAGTGAGCCATAAAGGTAGGCTGTAACCACGTCCATTAAATGCATGTCAAGCTTTTCATGGACAACAAAATTAATGAGATAACGAAATGTTATTACATCCATAACAAGTGAATATGTCTCTTCATAATCGACCATGCCTTTGTGAAAATCCTTGTGCAACAAGGCGTGCCTTACCTCTTTGTACCTCATTTTTCTCATTTCTCTTACGTACAAAGACCCATTTATAGCCAACAGGATTAACACCATTAGGTGTTTGGACTACATGCCCAAAAACTTTACGTTTTGCAAGTGAATCCACCTTGAATTGGATTGCTTCTTGTCATTTTGTCCAATCACGTCTTTGTCGACATTCTCCAACAGATTGAGGTTCAAGATCCTCACTATCTTGTATAATGCTAGGTGCAACATTATATGCAAAGACATAATCCACCACTATATCAAATCGATTAAAATTTGTCTCAATATCGATTGGATTCGTTGATAGTTCCTTATTTTCTTGAGTCTTAGGCTTAGTGATTTCCTCATGAATCTCAAGTTAAATTATGACTCTTTCGTAGTGTCATCTTGATCATTTCTTTTTCTTTTTCTAGTATTTCGATTCTTAGAACCTAATGGTCTGACAAACTTTAGGCATGCTTTTGACTCATGTCACGACCAATTTTCACAACAGGTCATGAGGGCGCCTGACACCCTTGTCAGGCAAGCCAATTGCGGATACACTTCTAAAATACTTATGTTGCTTTTAATTAGAATAAGTGAAATAAACACTCAATTTGGAATTTAAACCAGAAGAGCTGAATACTGTAATAATATAATTACACAACCCCAAAATAATCGTCTACCAAAGTGTGTGCCAGAACCTGGTGTCACAAGCTACGGGCAACTAGTAGAATATACATCCAAAAGAATATCACACTACCCTACTGTCTGGATCCAAATAGACAGAAAATAATAATACAATCTTCTTCGGTTGCGGATCGACATGGAAGGAAAGCATCTCACCGTAGAAGTCCCAAGTCCGCTCACGAATGCGCACCAGAGTGATAACCAGATCCACCTGCCTCAGACCCTGTACATTTAAGTACAGAAGCGTAGCATGAGTACATAAACAATATGTACCCAGTAAGTATCCCGTCTAATCTCGAAGAAGTAGAGACGAGATGTTGACTTGATACTTACTAAGGTCGAGTAAAATGAGAAGAATTTATAACAAGCAGTAATAACTCAGTTTATAGGGATTAGCAAGTACAAAACATCAATTCTTCCTTTAGGTTGTCATTACGAGTGTCCATATATACATGAAAGTAAATATGAGGCCTAACCCACATTAAAAGGGTCACATAAGTCATGCGCATATAATCACCGAGGAACGTACGGTCCGATCCAACATAAAAATAGTAAATTGTGCACTGCCGAGGGTCGAACAGCTCGAACCATAAATGCATCTATTACCCCGCTCGCGAATCAGCCGTGCGACGCGGTCAAATAGAAATAAACTCATTGCCACGCAATAACAACAATCACTACACATATGAGGGTGGCCGTACATAGAAATGCCAATTATTTTCTTTTAAGAACCAAATAGGTTAAGGGTCATTTTCTTATCTCATTATTCTTAATCACAAGAGTTCATTAAATCCCAGATAATCAACTATACTAGAATATCACGTAAAGCATGCTCATGGGTCCTAAACTACCCGAACTTAGCATAATAGTCGCTACGCACGGACTCTCGTCCTCTAGTACGTACGTAGCTCCCGAATACAATGACAAATAACAATTATTATACCTATGGGGACAATTCCCTCTTACAAGGTTAGAAAGGAGACTCACCTCGCTCCAACGCGCACTTCCAATATCAAAACAAGTCCAAGCCCTCAAGTGGGAGCCAAACGATCACAAACTAGTTAAAGGAAGTAAGAACTAGTCAATATAAGTTTACAAAATCAAATTCTAGCTATTTAAGCCATTTCCCAACCCTTTTCACAAGTTTCCTAAATTCCGACCCCGGGCCCACGTGCCCGGATTCCGATATTTTTCGAAGGAAATTGTTCTCTACAACCTAAGGATCAATAATATATCATTTCTAGTTCATTACATAGCAATTTACATGCTTAAATCTTAGTTTTACTAAAACCCTAGGTCTAGCTCTAACCCTTGATTTTTACTTAATTTTAGTGTTTAATCTACCTAATGTTCATGTAATTAAACTAAGAATGGAGGGAGATTACTTACCTTACAATACTATGTGGAAATCCTCTCTATGGAAGCACCCAAATCGCCCAAGTGTGAAGTAATGAGTGAAATGAATGACCTGGAGCTCAAATTAAAAGAGCTCACTGCCCAGCGGTTTCCGCTTCTGCGGTTTGGGGACCGCATCTGCGGTCCCACTCCTGCGGAAAGGAGGCCGCATCTGCGGCTCTGGGCTTTAAGCGACCGGACCGCTTCTGCGGTCTGAAGGGCGCTTCTGCGGAACCGCTTCTGCGGTTTTCCCTGGGCCTGCCCTTGGCCGCTTCTGCGAAGGCCTGACCGCATCTGCGGTCCCGCTTCTGCAGCCCTAGAACCGCAGATGCGGTTATGACAGAAGCAACAGTTCAGCCTCTTCTTCAATTTTTAACTTCACTCGAGCCTCGATCGTTTGACGCTCGGGGCTCCCGAGCCCTGCCCGAACATACCGACAAGTCTGAAATCACGATGCGGACCTACTCGAATCCTCGGAACTCCCAAAACAACGCTAAATCTTGGAATCACCCCCTAAAATCAAATGAATCAAACTATTGAATCTTCAAGTTCTTAATTCTCCTCTAACGGGTCAAAACGCCCTTAAACTACTCGGATTGGCACCAAATTTTACGGGCAAGTCTTAAACGACATTATGGACCTGCACCAAGCTTCGGAACCAAAATCCGAGCCCGATACCTAGGGAATCAATGATTACTTAGTTTCTTTAGTTCTTTAAAGCTTCAATTAAACAATTTTAAATAAAAATTCATTACTCGGGCTAGGAACCTCGGAATTCGATTCCGGACATGCGCCCAGGTCCCATATTTTTCCACGGACCCTCAGAAATTGTCAAATCACGAATCCGGGTCCGTTTTCCCAAAATGTTGACCGAAGTCAAACTTGATCCTTTAAGAAAATCTTAAAGAAGCGAATGGACATATTTTTACTCAAAACTCTTCCTACTCCCGAACCAATCGCTCCCGCAAGTCGTAAATTAGTTAAAGCAAGTACGGGAGGCTTTATTTAAGGGAACGGGGTTCAAACAGGTAAAACGACCGGTCGGGTCGTTACAACTCATTAGCTATGACACTAAAAGATTGTCTAACAGGGACATCAGTACAGATGAGAACATTCTCTACAGGGATATGTGATTTTGTTATCCTTTTTCAGATCCATAAATGCGTCTGGCATTTGATTTGCTATTTTCTGCAAATGAATAATATTTTGTACCTCTTTTTCACAAATAGCGGCACGTGGATCAAGATGAGACAATGACGGGGTTTTTCACAAAATTTCCCGTTTGGTCTCATCATTTTCTCCCCCTAAATTTGGGAAAAATATCTCATCGAGTCGACAATCTACAAATCAAGCAGTGAACAAATCTCCGGTTAATGTTTCGAGGTAGCGAATTGTCATGATCTTTCGTACTAGGTCGAGACTTCAGCTAACACCACCGTTAGGCAAGCCCACAAGCAAAACTACCGTTTATTTATACCTTTTAACATATTTTTAATTACACTAAATTTCATGCAACTGTGATAAGTCCTTTAAACCAATATCTACATAATAAGTACATAGGCTGTTGTAATAGAAGAGACAGGTACAACAGTACAAAAGTGCTACAAATCCTCAAAACCCGGCGTCACAAGTATATAAACAATCTAGGGAATATACAAAACTACTAATACTACTGTCCGAAAGTAATAGACAGAAATAGTAAATAAAATGGAAGGAGACTCTGGTGTTGCGGATCATAACAAGGCAAGCATCTCACCCCTAAGTCTCCGTAAAAGATCGGTTACACGCCCGCATGACCACTGGTGGAACCTGTCTCAGTACCTGCGCATCAGTGCAGAAGTGTAGTATGAGTACGAAGAACAACACGTACCCACTAGGTATCTAGTCTAACCTCGAAGAAGTAGTGACGAGGGGTCGACTTGACACTTACTAGAGGTCAATAATAACAATAAAAGTGCATAAAATAGACATGGTAAGTATACAACAGGTATCGATGATTCAAATAAAAGAAAATACATTAAATACAGCAGGAGTCCGTAACACATCATCAACATCTCATAACTGACCGTGAAGGCACTAACTCAATTATTCAAAATGGAACCCATTTTGATTATTTAGCACGAAGTCGCCAAGGCGAACGACCGATCCCATAAGAATAAAGGAACTCAGTACTGCTGCGGCGAACGACCCGATCCCATAAGAATAGTGTTACCATACTACCGAGGTGAATGACCGATTCCATAAGAGTGGTATTATCATACTGCCAACGCGAACGACCCGATCCCATAAGAGTGATTTTATCATGCTGCAGAGGCAAACAACCGGATCCTATAAGAGTGGTGTTATCATACTGCCGAGGCGAACGGCCCGATCCCATAAAAGTGAAGAAGTTTACCTCGCTCGCGGAAGTACTTACGACACGCGAGGACAATGATTTTTCATGGTTATAATTATTCCTCAATTTTCCAAAAGAAAAAAGGTACATCGATAATTGCAACTTTAAATCTCTAGTCTCAGCTCTATTCAAGATAGTCAATACGCAAGAATAACATAACAGTACAATTAAAGGTATGATGTGGATCTACATCTACCTGGACATAACATGGAATGTAGATACGCACTGACTCTTGTTACCTCGTGCGCACGTAGCTCCCCTCAAAAGTAATATACAACAAATACACCTAAGGGGATGAATTCCCCCTTACAAGGTTAGACAAGAGACTTACCTCGTTCCAAAGCTCACTCCCGGTCCACAAATTCACTCTGAAGCCTCAAGTCGGTGCCGAACAATCCGAATCCAGCCAAATATTTTATGAATTGATCAATATATGTTCAAAAGTTCATAATGTAGCTATTAGAGTAATTTCCCAACCCAAATTGGTAGATTCTTAAAAAATTCGCCCTCAGGCACATGTGCCCGGTTTTCGAAAATTTTCGAAGATAATTGTCACCCCTAGTCTCGCGAACTCAAATATATAATTTTCACTTAATTCCACAACCAATTTCGTGGTCAAATTCCATTTTTACCGAAACCCTAGGTTTGAGTAGGCAAGGGTTTTTGTGGGTAAAGCTATAAAACTTCCAATTTAAATAGCTGCCTACCCAAGTGCTTAAACTTAAAATAGGTGCCAAATGTATAATATGTTTATAATCCATGAATAATATGTATCTACTTGTGTATAATCATTGTATAATCTATATATACTGATTTAAAAAAATAAGTGAATTCGATCGGCTATTTGTGTAAAGATCCCATCTGAATTTTGCATTCGGGGAGGGGCTTCTAAATGCGTATAAATTAGAGCAAAATAAAATTAGCCGCTCAGCCGAAACTACTCAAATATTTTAGTCAATATATATATATATATATATATATATATATATATATATATATATCAAGAGTTTGAGAGAAGAGCGCTCCAAATTCGCTAGTTTGCAACTTCTATATCTAGCTAATTTAATTTAATTTTGAGCTTTGTTGCATTCTCGCAAAGATAAAAACAAGGAGAAGTGGAAATAAGTAATCAAAATCACAGTGAATCAAAGGATATTATGGTTTCCCTTTATATAAAACGCAATATTATTAGAAGCTCACTATTTTTTTTTTTGGTTATCCTTCGGGTGCACACATGATAAACTCCGCTCCTATTTGGAAGTAAAAATTTAGAAGAAAAGATTCATATAGAGATTTAATCGAAACAGTAAACAAAAGCCTAATTAAGCAAACTGAAGAGTGTACAAAGAGAAGAAGATGATAGCTTTTCCGACTTGCAACCAATTACGAACTCTTTCTCAGTTGTGAAAAATAGAATAAACATGCTTTTGATTAAGGGAATCTTACGTAAATGTCCCAAATAAGTTCTAACTTACTAATTTCTAGCCATTAATCATACACCTACTAAAACTAGCCAAGCACATAATAAATAAGATTTTTTCTCTCCAAGAATCACACGTAAAGATCTCCTCCCATATTTTTAAGTGTAATCAGCAACATTAGATGCAAGACGGAAAGAAAATTTCATACATGAGGTAGCAAACAAGGTGATGATATATATATATATATATATATATATATATATATATATAAATCTTATATATTTTTTCGGCTATAATTTTTACCGCAACGATACAGTATCTTTTTTCCTATTTTCAATAACTCAAATCAGACCATATTGTAGCCCAAACTGACCCGCTAAATCAGATTTTTGTTTGCTTTGGTCGATATTCTCCCCCAATAATCCTCAGAACTTGACCTCTAAAAGTTTTTTCTCTTTTTCTGCCGTAACAATAATTAATGAATTACCTATCCAAACATAAACCTTAATTTAGTGAATGGAGAATTTAGAGCAACCATAAATTGATAGAAATAACATTTCAGTTGGAACAGAATAAGATGGATTTCAAAAGTAATTAGTACTAATTTATTCCTCGAATCGAGTCTAAGTTTCAATGCCAGTATATTAGAAACTTCCATCTAGTAGAAAAATTAGTAATTGACTTTTATCCCATCTTCATTGACTTAATACCTCGGTTCGTAGTTATTTGTTCTATTTTTTGACTGAAACTTTTTTCTTTTCTATATAAGAAAAACTAGTAAAAGTTATGCTCGTGCTGTGCATGGGTCTAACATAACAGAGGACTTTGAGATGGTAACACAATTATTTTTCCTTCTCGGCAAACAATGGAGTAGAAATCAATCAGGACAAAAGGCTTAGAATACACTTAAGGTAAAGTTTAAAATTATAAAGCCGTAGTTATAATAATTTGCCTATGTAGGTCAAATCCCCTAGAGTTGGCAGGATTGTTCTACCCATCGTATTGCACAGAACATCTCCCTGTATAATGAAAACAACAGCTACATAACTCTTGTAATATACTTCCAGAAATATTCAGCATAAATATTCTTCTAGCACCATTGCTTTTAAACCAATCACGATGATTAATTGTGAAGTGGGAACATCAATCAAGAACAGGAGTTAGAGGCTCAAGATGATCAAATACCTCCTAAAATAAATTGGATGAGGAACCCGTCCAAAAGAGTAAATATGCTTTCCTGGATAAACCAATTTAAGTACATATATTACGCCAACAGTCCAAATGAGAAGTTGAGACCACAGCAAGCCGTGCAGCAACATAGAAGAGTATTGTCCATCTACTTTTCACTGAAACTTCCAGTAGATAGAAACAATAAAACGCATAACCTTTTAGGCTAACTTAGAACTCTAGCCTATACAGTTTCTGTTTAAATGCACGTACATCTACTATCTTACCATATCACTGTAAAATATTATGCTTCTCTAATTTTCTAATTATAAAGGGCCGATTTGCTACTATCAAAAAAAATAGCAGCAACCCCAATAGAAAATCCAACATACAATACTTCAAAACACAATTTAGTATACAAAATTGTAATGACCCGCCCGATTATTTTGTGTATTGTAGCCATGTTCCCCTATTTAATGCGTATTCTATATTCACTTGTAGTTGCGTGACTTGCTGGGGTGGTATAACGACCCGGTCTGTCGTTTCGTGAGTTATATCCCCGTTTCTCTCATTTCTGCTTCCTTTTGTGTTCTTCATCTATATTTAATCGTATCGCGTTAGTTGGTTCGGATTCGGAGTAGTTTTGGAGTAAATTGAGACGCTTAGTCTCTTTTGTGAAGGCTTAAGTTGGAAAAGTTGACCGGATGTTGACTTATGTGTAAACGACCTCAGATTTGAATTTTGATGGTTATGTTAGCTCCATTAGGTGATTTTGAACTTAGGAGCGCGTCCGGAATGTGATTTGGAGGTCTGTGGTAGAATTAGGCATGAATTGGCGAAAGTTGGAAATTTAGAAATTTTGGTCGGCAATGGAAAATTTGATATCGGGGTCGGAATGGAATTCGGAAAGTTGGAGTAGGTTCATAGAGTCATTTGTGATGTGTGTAAAATTAAGAAATTAAGGTGTTCTTAGGCTTGAATCTGAGGGTAACTTGGTGCTTTAATGTTGTTTTGAGTGATTCGAAGGTTCGACTAAGTTTGAATGATGTTATGGGATGTGTTGGTATGTTTGGTTGAGGTCCCGAGGGCCTTGGAAGAGTTTCGGGTGGTTAACGGATCAACTCTTGTCTTTGGAAGTTGGCAGATATTCTGGTGTGATGTTGCAGAGATTTCCTTCATCGCGTCCGCGAGAGGGATCTCGCATTCGCGTAAGGCTTTAGGGAAGGGAAGTTTAGTTTCTCTTCGCGTCCGGGAAGTACTTCCCGCGTTCGCGAAGGTGTAGGGCAGTAAGGCTACGCATTTGCGACAAGGTCATCGCGTTCGCGTAGAGTCAACGATCACTGAAGCTTCAGGCATATAAGCCTACGCGTTCGCGAGGAGAGTTCCGCGTTCGCGTAGGGTCAACCAGGGTACGCTTCGCATTCGCGAGTGGGTCCTCACGTTCGCGAAGGAGGAATTCCAGGTCTGAGGCAGTTTGTGCTTCGCGAACGCGAGGGCATTACCGCGTTCGCGAAGAGTAAAATCTGGGCAAGAAGTGTTATATTCAAAATCGAGGGTTTAAACCCATTTTTCATATTTTGGGCTAGACACCACGAAATTGGGAGATTTTTGAAGGGATTTCAGAGAGGTGATTGGGGTATCTTCACTTGATTTTGGTTAAATTCCATGATTGTATCTTCATTTTCATCATCTAAATTGGGAATTGGGGTGTAAAATTGGGGGGGGGGGGGAATAGAAGAGAACTGGAGAGATAATTTTGGGGATTTGATTGGCCATTTGATGTCGAATTTTGATGAATTTGGTATGGGTAGACTCGTGAGTGAATGGGCTTTCCAGTTTTATGATTTTTGTCGGATTTCGGAGTTTTGTTCTAAATTGATAGTTTTTCTTGTGGAATTCATTCCATTAGCGCATATTGATGGTATTGTACTGATTGTGAATAGATTCTGAGCATTTGGAGGCCGAGTCGAGGGGCAAGAGCATCGCGGAGTAGAGATTTGACCGGTTTGAGGTAAGCAACGATTGTAAATCTAGTCCTGAGGGTATGAAACCCCGGATTTCGAATCGTTTTTACTATTTTGAGGTGACGCACATGCTAGGTGACGGGCGTGTGGGCGTGTACCGTTGGGGATTGTGACTTGGTCCGTCCCCTAGCAACTATAAAGTTGCATATTTGGTTGAAACTATATAATACTTATGTGTTTTAGAAAGAGTTTCTGTAAATTGGGCTGAATGCCATGTTTAGGCCTTGTGCTAGAGCTGTTTGGACCCTTAAGGGCCTTTTTCTTACTATCCTCTCACTATTTGTGATTGAAAAATCTATACTTAGTCATGTTATACTTATTGATTTCATAACTCAGTCATTATTGCTCTGTTTGATACATATAAATGTTGTTTTGGGCTGAGTACCCTGTTTTTACTAAGAGTCCGAGTGGCTTGAGAGGTTTATGACTAAGTGCGGCTGAGGGCCTGATTTGTGAGGATGTTTATGAGATCGGGCTGCACGCTGCAGCATGTTTTACTCATTCATGATTGAGTGAGGCCCTGATTGATTTATGCCACGAGTTGGCTTGTTATAGCGCTTGGGCTGAAGGAGCCCTTCCGGAGTCTGCACACCCCAGTGAGTGCAGGTACCTACCGAGTGCAAGTGCCGAGTGCCGAGTGATGAGTGATTGGGAGGCATGAGTGATGGTGAGGTATGCCCGATTAGCTGTATACGAGTGACTGTGAGGTTTGCCCGAGGGGCTGTATATGAGTGATGTTTTGCCCGATGGGCTGTTTATGATTTCATCATTTTTGCTCACCTTTGCATTGAGCCTTATTGGAAATGTTTGAAAATATCTTTAGATGACTTTAGCTAGATCTGGGTTTAAACGAGATGATTTGATTCAAACTCTGATGTTAAAGGCCTGTTGTATTTTACTGAGATTTCATGATGTGAACTTTAAATGCTTTATTGCTCGTCACTACTTCTCAGCCTTTATTTACTTTGGTTACTTACTGAGTTGGCGTACTCACGTTACTCCCTGTACCTTGTGTGCAGATCCAGGTGTATCGGGACCCAGTAGTGGCTGTTGACTATTCTAGTTGTTGATCTTCTCGGAGTTAGCAAGGTAGCTGCTGGCGATCGCAGCCCTGCTCTTCTCCTTCCTATCTTCCTATAGTTATTGTAGTTATTTTCCATACTGTGTTAGTCTCAGTATTTTTGAACAAATTGTAGTAGATGCTCATGACTGGTGACACCCCAATGTCGGGCTTTTCTTTCCGCACTTTCGTTATTTAGAATTTCTTTATGAAGTTTTATTATTAAATAGCTGGAATCTATCTTTGAAATGAAATTATCATATTTTTTTGGTAAAGAGTCGCCTTGTCTAGTACCACGATAGGCGCCATCACGACGTGGTAGTTTGGATCGTGACAGGTGGTTGGTTTTGTTTGGGGATATTTCGAAGTGAATTGGGACACATAGTCCTAAGGTTGGAAGCTTAAGTTGAAAGAGTTGATCGGAGTTTGACTTTTATGTATACGACTCCGGAATGGGGTTTTGATAGTTCCGATAGCTTCGTATGGTGATTTTAGACTTCGGCGTATGTCTGGATTTGGAGATCCGTTGGTTGATTTGGTGCACTTTGGTGAAAGTTGAAAAGTTGAAGGTTTGGAGGTTGAGGGGGTTTGATCGATAGTTGACTTTATTGATACTGGATTTGGATTTTGGTTCCGGGAATCGGAATAGGTCCGTTGGGTTATTTGGGACTAGTGTGCAAAACTTGAGGTCATTCGGAGTTGATTTGATATTGTTCAGTATTGATTTTAGAAGTTGGAAGTTCATTAGTTTTACTAGGTTTAAATTGGGGTGCGATTCGTGATTTTGATGTTGTTTGATGTGATTTGAGGCTTTTGCTAAGTTCATATCGTGTTTTAGGACGTGTTGGGATGTTCGGATGAGGTCCCGAGGCCTCGGGTGTGATTCGGATTGAATTCAAATTAGTTTTGGTCTTGTAGTGTTGGCTGAAGCTTCAGGGTTCTGGTGCTTCCGCACCTGCGGTGGGTATGGTCGCAGATGCGGCACCACATGTGCGGTGAGATGGCCGCAGATGCAAAGAGGAGTGAAGTCTAGGAAGACTGCAAATGCGTGTGCATTTTCGCAGAAGCGGATGCGCTTCTACAATGAGAGGTTCGCAGATGCGGAGCGGGAGCGGTTTGGCCTTGGTCATAGATGCAATAGGTGATCTGCAGGTGCAGATGTGTAGGAGCAGGTGAGAGACCACAGAAGCGCTCTCGCAGGTGCACTTGGTTGGGAAGTTAATGAAATTTCGCACCTGCGATGGTTGAGCCCGCAGGTGCGACTCTTAGGTCCGCAGATGCGGGATCGCTGGGCAGGATCTTTTAAGATGTGGGTTTGGTCTTTTCTTCGCGTTTTTGGCATTTTGGAGTTCGGACTAGGGCGATTTTTGGAGAGTTTTCCACCTAAATTAAAGAGTTAAGTGACTTCTAATCACTTTTGTCCATAATATTAAATACCCATTGATATTGCATCTAATATTCATGAATCTAAGTTAGAATTTTTGGGGATATTTGGATTATGTTATTGGAGACTGAAATTTGAGGATCGATTTACGGTTGGAATTGGTTGATTTTAGTATGGTTGGACTCATAATTGAATTAGTGTTCGGAATTTGTAAATTTTGCTGGGTTCCGAGATGCAGGCTCGTGGTTGACTTTTTGGGTTGAATTTTTGATTTTAGTTAAACATCTTCGCTTTGTCTTTTGGAATCTACGACTTTGGTTAATGATATTAAGTTTCTTTTACTAGATTCGGACCGTACGGAACTCGATACGTGCGGGAAGGGCTTGTTAGTGGAGTGATTTGGCTTGCTTGAGGTAAGTATCTTATCTAAACTTGGTTGAGGCCTAGTTGCTTGAATTATTTGTGATAGCTACGTGCTATGGGTGCGCACATGTGTGGGGTTTGAGCCCATGTGCTATGATATGCCTAGAGTTGACTGTTAAGCTTTACGTATGCTTTAAGCTAAAATGTTTCTCATATTTGTAACCTTGTTGTGAACTATGTGAACTATGTTTAAGGCTATGTGGAGTTTAAATCCCTTAATGAACTTGACAAATGCTATTATGTGATGAAATTGCCCATTTGAGCTATGATAGCACACTTTGCACATGCCTACACCTTACAACTATTGTTTCAGTTCGGGCAGTATTGTTAGTTAGTATTAGACTGTATTCCATTGTAGAGCTTATGACTCTATATTTACTAGTTGTTGGGGGGGATTTATCTTGTATTAGCAGTATCTTGTCATATTGAGATTTCAGGCTTATGCTATTTCCATAAATTTTGCTATTTTGGTTCTTCATTGTTATATTTCGGCTTGCCTAGCCGGTGTGTTGGGCGCATCACGATGGATTGGATTTTTTGATCTTGATAAACTGGTATTATAGCCCTAGGTTCATAGGTATTACAAGTTATGATCAAGCTTAGTAGAGTCTTATGAATCGGTACTGAAACGTCTGTACTTATCTTCGAGAGGCTACCAAATTGTTAGGAAACTTACTTTCTTGCATTCTTGTCATACGTATTTGTTATTCTAAAGTTTGAAACTTGACTATTCTATTCCCTCACAGATGGTGAGGACACGTGCGACCATATTAGGCAGACGGCCACCAATACCACCAATTAGGACCGCGAGAGGTTTGGGTCGCGGTAGAGGCCGAGGTATGGGTTGTACTATAGCTAGAGTAGCATCTGTGGAGCTACCAGTTGCTCCAGCTCAAGAGTAGGTACTAGATGTGGTTGAGCAGGTGGGACCGACTCAGGCACCAACAGTGCCCATTGTGATTCTTCGCCTTCAAGAGGCCTTAGCTCATATTTTAGGACTTGTTGGTATGTTTGGTTGAGGTCCCGGGGGCCTCGGGTGTGATTCGAATCATGTTCGGCGCATTTTGAACCTTGGAAGATTTCTGATTTTGCTGGTGCTGGTTTTATTGTACGCGATCGTGAGAGGAGGATCGCGTTCGCGAAGTGTTGTTGTGGAAGCTGGGAGTTTTGTTCTATGCGTTCGCGAGAGAGGGTATGCGATCCCGTAGGTTGGAGAAGCAGTGAATCGCGAACGCATGGGTCTAGTTGCATTCTCGAAGAGTAAAAGAGGGGACTGGGTTCGCACGAATTTGTTATCGCGATCGTTTGATGATGGTTGCGATCGCGTAGGTCTGAGATTTGTGTGAGTCACGTTCTCGTGGGCTTATCCACGTTCGTGTAGATTAAAGTTTTGGCAACTTAGGATTTGTGCTTCGCAATCCCGAAGCATTTCCCATGATCGCGAAGAAGGACATCTTGGCAGATTTAAATATCAAAGTCGAGGGTTTGAGTTATATTTCACAATTTGATTTTGGGAGCTCGGATTGAGGCGATTCTTGGAGAGATTTTCAAGGCAGTGATTGGGTAAGTGATTCTAACTCGGTTTTGGTTAAATAACATGAATATATCATTGTTTTCATCAATTAATTAGTGTTTTGGGTTGAAAAATTGGAGAAAATTATCAAAACTTCTTAGGCTTTAATTTGAGGATTTGAAGGTCGATTGTGATCGGATTTGAGTAATTTTGTCATGGATGGACTCGTGGTTGAATGGATGTTCGGATTTGGTAACTTTATTGGATTCCGAGACGTGGGCCCGGGGTTGACTTTTTGACTTTTGACTAAGAACTTTAGCATTTTCTTATGGAAGTGATTCCTATAGCTTGTGTTGATTGTTTCGAGTTGTTTGTGGCTAGATTCGAGGCATTCGGAGCCCGATTCACAAGGAAAGGGCTTATTGGAGTAGAGATTTGTGCGGTTTGAGGTATGTAACACTTTTAAACTTGGTTCTGAGGGTATGAACCCCTGAATTATGTGTTATGTGATTGGTGTGGAGGTGACACACATGCTTAGTGATGGGCGTATGGGCGTGCACCGTAGAAATTGTGACACAATTGATTTTCGTGGTGCTGTGTAGTCAAATAATCTTGTCATTATCCATGTATTCTTCATGTGTTAAAGGACTGAGCTGTGACTCATGTTAGAAATCATGCTTAGGCTATGTGTTGGTATTATTGGGACCCACAGAGATCGTGTTGCGATTGATTACTTTCTTAATTTGCAAATATGTACTCAATCACATCTATCATTTGCATATCATATCTCAGTCTATGTTGCCATTTATTGATACATAATATCATCATGTTTGGGCTTATTTTCATGACATTGTGAGCCCGAGAGACTGGAGAGACTGATGACTGAGTGAGGTCGATGGCCTGATTGTGAGGATATTTATGGGATCGAGCTGCACGCCGCAACATGCTTTATTGACTCATGCCATGATTAGCTTATTTTAGCGCTTGGGCAGGATCTGCCCCTCCGGAGTTTGACTTATCAACAGTGAGCGCAAGTACCTACTGAGTGCGAGTGCCGAGCGATTGGGAGGACTTAGTGACTATGAGGACTGAGTGACTAGGAGGACTGAGTGACTTGCTACTCCGAGAGTATGCATATGATTTTATCACTGTGTTTCATTAAAGTTGGCATGTATATTTGGCATGTAGAGATAGAGATGTATCATTCCTCATTTGAGTCACACTTGGCATATTTTATCTGTTTTGAGCTTAAACTGCTGAACTTAAAAGTATATCAACATTTCTATACTGTTATTTTTGTATGTGGACATATCTGCTGAACTCGTCACTGCTTTTAGCCCAAAGGTTAGATTTGTTACTTATTGGGTACATTGGTCGGTTGTACTCATACTACACTGTATGTGCAGATCCAGGTACTTCCAAGTATGGTGGTTGCTGACTTTGGAGCTTTTTATCAGTTTGGAGATCCTCGAGGTTGCTGCTTTGGCGTTCGCAGTCCTTGGCTCTCCTCCTTTATCATTTAGTTCTATTTGTACTATTGTACCCTCCTAGTTAGTGTTTCACACTATGTTATTATATAGATGCTCATGTACTCAGTGACATCCGGATTTTGGGGAATATTGTACCGAATCGCGGTATTTCCTTATCATTATTTATGAGTTTTCCTCTTGAACTTACATTATTATTTTTTCCAAATTTAAAATACATGGTTTTATTGTGAAATGTCGGGTATATATGCAGATGTTTAAAAAAACTTTTAATCATTTAGTATTCAGATGTTTTAATCTTAATACACATTTTGATATTCAGATATGTATTCAGATTCAAACGTCTTAATTTTAGGAAAAAAAAAAAACAAATGAGGCCAAAGAGTGTGTGGCCATGAAAAAAGTTATGCCATTGCCCTTTAGAAACTTTCTTGACATTGATGGTTTAGGCTGGTAAAAAATACTCAAGAAATTACTAATTCTTGAACATATAGGAAAAGAGAAGTAAAATGAAAAGAAAAATTGAGACTATTAAGAAAATTTACCAGGTAGGAGTTGGATTCATTTTTCTGCTACAAATACTACACTTCTGCTGATATACATATTTTGTTCTGTAAGCCGTATGATATTCGTTTTCATAATGGCGCTTGTCTTTCCTGATCTTTGACTTGGCAATGGAGGTTAAGAAAAAAAAAATAGAGATTTTTGAAGCACTAGCTAATCTGCTACAATGTACTAGTACGTCCTTCATCCATTTGACAGAGATCGCTTAAAAGATAAATAAATAAAATTATGCATTTCACAGGGAAACAAATTTTACAAAAGAATAAAATACAATAAGGTCTCTGTCCATCAATTTCATGTTTCAACAAGATTGAGGTACAATGTTCAGCTCATTTTCTTGATGCGCTATTTCCTCGTCAGATCTCTTGTATCAGCAACTAAGTCACTCCATGACGCAGAGGACGTATAGGAATATCTGATTTCTTAATTAGATGAAGTGTTGTAGATATAATAAGAATTGAATTTCGCATTTTATTTATTCCCCGTACCTAATTGGTTGAAGTAGCCTCCGTGATTCTTTTGGTAGAAAGGGGATGAAAGGAAAAAGTGCGAATGAAAGAACAGGTTAATTATAATTAATTATTTCATTTGATTACCCTCCGTAGTTCATCATTGTAAGCGTCAGCGTGCTCGAGTCATTATGCATCATCTCATCCTTCACCTTATAATATCAAAATTTAGTGAGTCATATAATAGGTGAAGACATATCACCGCGCTATGTCACGACCCGGAATTCCCTACTTCGGAACTGTGATGGCGCCTAACATTTCACTTGCTAGGCAAGCCAACGTTAGAGAATCTTTAAGCCAATTTTTTATTCAAGTTCGATAAGTAAAGTCAATTAAGCCAAAATGAACTAAAACTAAGTGCAGAATAACATAAATGCCCATAATATATACTACAATCCGGATTTGGAGTCACAATTCACGAGCTTCTAGAATTTCTACAGACAGGGTCTGAAATAGATACAACTGTTCTGAACGTAAAGAAACAGTAAAATATGGAAAATAGGAGGGGACTTCAAGCTCTGCGGACACCAGCAGATCTACCTCGAGTCCCCAATGAGCAAATCCAAGCTGCTACGCTTCACGAATAGTTGGGGCCAGTACCAAAGTCTGCACAAGAAGTGCAGAGTGTAGTATGAGTACAACCGACCCCATGTACTCTGTAAGTGTCGAGCCTAACCTCGACGAAGTAGTGACGAGTCTATGACAAGACACCCACGTAATAAACTTGTGCAGCTAAACAGTATACGTACCTAAACATGTACTATTGGGAGGGGACATGCGAAAAGGGGTACAAAATACTATAATTACTGCCGAAATGATAACCAGAACAGCGAATATGTCTTTAACTAGTAAAACGAGTAAACACAATGAATAAAACTGCACGACATCACCCTTCGTGCTTTTACTCTCAACCTCACAGTGAAACAATAATAACGGCACGGCATCGCCCTTCATTCTTTTACACTCACTTTCACCAGAAATTAATAGATACGACACGGCATCACCCTTCGTGCATTAACTCTAAAAAATATGGCACGACATCACCCTTCGTGCATTAACTCTCACAATATGACACTGCATCACCCTTCGTGCATTAACACTCACATACGGCATGGCATCACCCTTCGTGCATTAACACTCTCCCTTACAGTATAACAATGAACAAGTAACAACTGGGAGATAGAATCAACAAGAACAAGCCTTAAGTCAATAATGGTTCCACAATACCAATCTGAATCTTAGAAACAATACTCAATTATCACAAAAACCAATAAACGCGGTAAGAACGATCAATTTAATAAGTAACTAGTCTAAGCATGGATAACATGATCATAGTAAGCAATAAATTACAAGGAACAAGTCCCACCCGCATGCTTTAACCCGACAACAACGCATAAGTACTCGTCACCTCACATATACGTTGTAACCAATATCTAAACATGTAGCAAATAGACAAACAAATTGTGATGACCGAAAATGTCATCTTATATTTTAGAACTCGATTATGTGTTCCGAGGCCTTCAAAATCTCATTTTTACCCTCCTCAATTTGCGTGCGCAGACCGAACATATTTCCGGAAAGCTTTTATGTTTAAAGTTGATGAAAATAATAATTTTTGCCTTTTAAAGTTGATTTAATTGACTTCGGTCAATGTTTTGAGTAAACAAATCCGGACTCGTGTTTTGACAGTCCCGGAGGGTCCGTATCGAAATATGGGACCTGGGCGTATGCCCAGAATCGAATTCCGAGGTCCCTAGCTCGAGAAATGAATTTTTGATGAAATTGAAAGTCAGAATATTAAATGGTTTTAAGAATTTGGTTAATGTTTGATCTCGTTGGTATTGGGTCCGTATTTTGGTTCCGAGCCCGCTACAGGTTCATTATGATATTTAAGACTTGTTTGTGAAATTTGGTGAGAAACGGAGTTCGTTTGACGTGATGTGGACGTCCGGTTGCGAAAATAGGAATGCCAAAGTGTTCTTGTGAATTTCATTTGATTTGGTGCTAAATTCGTATTTCTAGGTGTTATTTTGACAATTTGATCGCGTGAGCAAGTACGTATGATGTTTTAGACTTGTGTGCATGTTTGGTTTGGAGCCTCGAGGATTCGGGTGAGTTTCGGATAGGCTACAGGATGTTTTAGACTTAGAAATCTGATGTGTTTTGCTGTAGCTGGTGTTCTGATATTTAGTGTTTCGCGATCGCGAAGGTAAAAATAGGCTGAGGAGGATTTTACTCTACGGGAACGTGAAGGCTAGGTCGCGAACACAGAGCGATGGGGGCTTTATGCTTCGCGAACGCGACTAGCCCAACGCGAATGCGATGCTTTAGGGACCTGGGGAAGGGGGTCAGTCATTCTTCATCGAGAACGTGAGCAAGGGCTTGCGAATGCGAAGGCCAGGGGGCGTAGCCTTCGCAAACGCGATGGGAATTTTGCGATCGCGTAAGTATTTAGGAAGCTGCTCTTCGTGGATGCGACTGTGTCCTCGCAAATGCGATGAACACTGTCGCCCAGCTATTAAACAGTCCCATTACGGGACTTAGGCCATTCTTTCAAATTTTCAATAGTCAAACGAACTCGGGCGATTCTCTCAAACTAATTTCTTCCACAAAGTATTGGTAAGTGATTTCAAACCATTTTCTTTCAATTACCCATTGCATTCCATTAATTTACAACCTAGTATCCAGGATTTCCATGGTAGAAATTGAGGGTTTGGGTAGAATTAAGGATTTTTGGAAAATTGAGATTTAGACCTCAAATTGGAGTCGGAATTAAAAACTAATTACATATTCGGGGTCGGGGGCGAATGGGTGAATGATTTTGGTCTGAACCTCGAGTTTTGACCAAGCAGGCCCGGGGTCGATTTTTGACTTTTTGAGGGAAAGTTTGAGAAATCTAAATTTATGCATTGTAGTTGATTCCTTTAGCAATAATTGAACTGCCAGACCAACTGGGTCGCCGACTCTTACTTGGGACTGGTTCTCTCATCTATTTCTTGAGAAGTATCTTCCTATCACTCAGAGAGAGGACTATCAGAGGTAGTTCGAGCATCTGCAGCAGGGTTCTATGACTGTCACTAAGTACGACACTCGATTTATGGATCTGGCCCGTAATGCTATTCTCTTACTTCCTACCTAGAGAGAGAGGGTGAGAAGGTTTATTGAGGGACTTGCTCAGCCTATCAGATTGCAGATGGCTAAGGAGACTGGGAGTGAGATTTCTTTCCAAGATGAAGCTAATGTTTCCAGGCGAGTTGAGATGGTTTTAGCTCAGGGGAATGGTCAGGGGTCTGACAAGAGGCCGCGTCACTTTGGTGGATTCAGTGGGGCCTCATTTGGAGGTCGAGGTAATTTTGGTGGAGGACATCCTCCCAGGCCGTTTCATTCAGCACTCCAAGCATCCCATGGTGCTTCAGGTAGTCTTGGTCCTCACATGCATTTTTCGGATCTGCTAGCTTATAATGCACCACCAGCTCCTAACAGTGCATATCCTATTCAGAGTTATTACCGTGGTGGCTATGGGCATATCAGGAGGACCTGTCCGAGATTATTGGGCGTTCCGCCACAACAGCAGAGTTCTTGTGCCATGATTCCAGCACTGGGTGCAGCATCGCCCGCTCAGCCAGAGGTAGAGGTCAGGCCGCTAGAGGTGGAGGTCAGGTCGCTAGAGGTGGAGGCCAGCCAGCAGGAGGTCGTCCTAGAGATATGGTTCTGAGTGGTGGGGCCCAGCCCCGATGTTATGCTTTTCCAGCCAGGCCTGAGGCTGAGTCATCTGATGCTGTTATCACATGTACTGTTTCAGTTTGCAGTAGAGATTCTTTAGTTCTATTTGATTCAGGGTCTACATACTCCTATGTGTCATCTTACTTTGCTTCATATTTGGTGGTGCCCCGTGATTCCTTGAGTGCCCTTGTCTATGTGTCCACACCTGTGTGGGATTCTATTATTGTAGATCGTGTCTATCGTGTGTGGTTATTATTGGGGGTCTTGAGACTAGTGTGGATCTTCTACTTCTCGATATGGTTGATTTTGATGTCATTTTAGGGATGGATTGGTTGTCACCTTATCACGCTATATTGGATTGTCACGCCGAGACGGTGACCTTAGCCTTCCCGGAGTTGCCTCGATTAGAGTCAAAGGGGACTCCTAGTCATTCTACCAGCAGGGTTATCTTTTATATGAAGGCTTGGCGTATGGTCGAGAAGGGGTGTCTAGCTTATTTGGCTTATATCCGCGACTGTAGTGCGGAGGTTCCTTTCACGGATTTGGTACCACTTGTTTGAGAGTTTCCATGAGGTATTTCCCACAGACATGCTGGGGATACACCTGACAGGGATATTAACTTTTGTATTGATTTGGTTTTCGTCGCTAAGCCCATTTCTATTCCGCCATATTGTATGGCCCCGCCAGAGTTGAAAGAGTGGAAGGAGCAGTTGCCAGATTTGCTTGATAAGGGCTTTATTAAACATAGTGTCTCGCCTTGGGGTGCGCCCGTATTGTTTGTAAAGAAGAAGAATGGATCAATGAGGATGTGCATAGATTATTGGCAATTGAACAAAGTCACCATCAAGAACAAGTATCCATTGCCGAGGATGGATGACTTATTTGATCAGCTTTAGGGTGCCAAGGTGTTTCCAAAGATCGATTTGAGGTCTGGCTACCATCAGTTGAGGATTAGGGCATCTGATGTCCCTAGGATAACTTTTCGGACTCGGTATGGGCATTATGAGTTTCTAGTGAAGTCATTCGGGCTGACAAATGCCCCAGCAGCATTCATGGATTTGATGAACCGGTTCTTTAAGCCCTATCTGTATTCCTTTGTGATTGCTTTTATTGATGATATCTTGATCTACTCCCGCAATCGAGGGGAGCATGAGCAACATCTTCGGATCGTTCTTTAGACCCTGAAAGACTGCCAATTATATGTTAAGTTTTTGAAATGCGAGTTTGGGTTGAGTTCACTTTCTTTCTTGGGTCACGTTGTATCAGTAGAGGGTATTCAGGTGGACCTAAGAAGATTAAGGTAGTCAAGAACTGGCCTAGACCCACTTAAGCCACAGAGATCCGTAGTTTCTTAGGATTAGCGGGTTATTACCAATGGTTTGTGGAGAGGTTTTCATCTATAGCAGCCCCGTTGACCAGGTTGACCCAGAAGGGTACCCTGTTCAGATGGTCAGACGACTGTGAGGTGAGCTTTCAGAAGCTCAAGACAACTTTGAACACGACGCCGGTGTTGGTGTTACCCACAGGTTCAGGGCCTTATACAGTATATTATGACACATCTCGTATTGGACTTGGTGCCGCATTAATGCAGGGTTGGAAGGTTATTGCATATGCTTTGCGGCAGCTAAAGGTTCACGAGAAGAATTATCCTGTTCATGACTTGGAGCTGGCAGCCATTGTTCACGCGTTGAAGATTTGGAGGCACTATCTATATGGCGTGTCGTGTGAAGTGTTTAGGGATCATAAGAGTTTGCAGTATTTATTCAAGCAAAAGGAGCTCAATTTGAGAAAAAAGAGGTGGTTGGAGCTATTGAAAGACTATGATATCACCATCTTGTATCATCCGGGGAATGCCAATGTGGTCTCCGATGCTTTGAGTAGGAAGTCAGCTAGTATAGGAAGCCTTGTGTACATTCTAATGGGTGAGAGACCGCTTGCATTAGATATTCAGGCCTTAGACAATCAGTTCGTGAGGTTGGATGTTTCTGAGCCTAGTCGTGTTTTAGCTTGCACAGTCACTCGGTCTTCTTTATTTGAGCGTATCGGGGAGCGGCAGTATGATGACCATTATTTGTTTATCCTTAGGGACACAGTGCGACACGGTGATGCCAAGCAGGTTACAGTTGGAGATGATGCAGTTTTGAGGATGCAAGGTCGTGTTTGTGTGCCTAATGTGGATGGGCTTCGTAAGTTAATTCTAGAGGAGGCCCACAATTCCCGGTATTCTATTCATCCGGGCGCCGCCAAGAAGTATCAGCACTTACGGCAGCATTACTAGTGGAGGAGGATGAAGAAGGATATAGTTGCATATGTAGCTCGGTGTCTAAATTGCCAGCAAGTAAAGTACGAGCATTAAAGACCTGGTGGTTTGCTTCAGAAGATAGAGATTCCTGAGTGGAAGTGGAAACGTAACACTATGGATTTCGTTGTTGTACTCCCACGAACTCAGAGAAAGTTTGATGCAGTTTGGGTTATTATGGATAGACTGACCAAGTCAGTGCATTTCATTCCTGTGGTCGTTACCTATTCTTCAGAGCGATTTGTAGAAATTTATATCCGTGAGATCGTTCGTCTTTATGGTTTGCCCGTGTCTATCATTTCTGATCGAGGTACGTAGTTTACCTCACACTTCTAGAGGGCAGTACAGCGCGAGTTGGGTACGGGGGTTGAGTTGAGCACAGCATTTCATCCTCAGATGGACGAACAGTTTGAGCGTACTATTCAGGTCTTACATAATATGCTCCGCGCATGTGTTATAGACTTTGGAGGATCGTGGGATCAGTTCTTGCCACTAGCAGAGTTCTCCTACAACAACAGCTATCAGTCGAGCATCCAGATGGCTCCCTATGAGCATTATATGGTAGAAGGTGTCAATCGCTGGTTGGTAGGTTTGAGCCGGGGGAGGCTCGGTTATTGCACATTTAGTACAGGCTGCGTTGGATAAGCTTAAGATCATTCAGGATAGACTTCGCTCAGCTCTGTCCAGGCAGAAGAGTTATGCCGACTATACGGTTTGTGATGTGGCATTTATGGTCGGAGAGAGAGTGTTGATTCGAGTATCACCCATGAAGGGTATAATGAGGTTTGGAAAGAAAGGAAAGTTGAACCCTTTGTATATCTGGCCTTTTGAGATCGTTGAGCGAGTGGGAGATGTGGCCTACATATTTGCATTGCCACATGGTTTATCACCAGTCCATCTGCTGTTTCATGTATCCATGCTTCGGAAGTATCATAGCGATCCATCCCACGTGCTAGACTTCAGCACTGTCAGTTTGACCAGGATTTGACCAACGAGGAGGAGCCGATAGCTATTCTAGACCGGCAGGTTCATCCGTTGAGGTCGAATTTATCCTTCAGTTCGAGTGCAGTGGAGAGGTCAGCATGTTGAGGCAGCTACCTGGGAGTCTGAGTCCGATATACAAAGCAGATATCCCCACCTTTTCACCAGCTCAGGTACTTTTCTATGTCCATTCGAGGACGAACGATTGTTTTAGAGGTGGAGAATGTGGTGGCCCAAAAGGTCATCTTATGTTTTAGAATTCGATTCTATGTGCCGATGCCTTTAAAATCTCATGTTTACCCTCCTTGATTTGCGTGCGCGGTCTAGGAGTATTTCAAGAAAGCTTTTATGTTGAAAGTTGATGAAAATAATAATTTTTGCCTTTAAAAGTTGATTTCGTTGACTTCGCTCAACGTTTTGAGTAAACAGACCCAGACTCGTGTTTTGACAGTCCTGGTAGGTCCATATCGAAATGTGGGACCTGGGCGTATGCCCGGAATCGAATTTCGAGGTCCCTAACTCGAGAAATGTATTTTTGATGAAAATTGAAAGTCTGAAAATTAAATGGTTTTATGAATTTCGTTAATGTTTGATCTCGTTGGTATCAGGTCTGTATTTTGGTTCTGGAGCTCGGTACAGGTTCATCATGATATTTAAGACGTGTCTGTGAAATTGGATGAGAAACGGAGTTGGTTTGACGTGATGCAGATGTCCGGTTACGAAAATAAGAATTTCAAAGTGTTCTTGATATTTTCATTATATTTGGTGCTAAATTCATAGTTCTTGGTGTTATGTTGGCAATTTGATCGTGCGAGTAAGTCTGTATGATATTTTTATACTTGTGTGCATTTTTGGTTTGGAGCCTCGAGGGCTCGGGTGAGTTTCGGATAGGCTACGGTATGTTTTAGACTTAGAAATTTGGTGCGTTTTGTAGCAGCTAGTGTTCTGATATTCTGTGCTTCGCGATCGCGAAGGGAAATCTGGTCCGGGGAGGATTTACTCTGCGCTAACGCGAAGGTTGGGTCGCGAGCGCAGAGCGATGAGGGATTTACCCTTCGCGAACGTGACTTGCCCAACGCGAACGCGATGCTTTAGGGACCTGGGGGAGGGGGTCAGTCATTCTTCATCGCGAACGCAAGCGAGGGCTTACGAACGTGAAGGCCATGGGGGCATAGCCTTCGCAAACGCGATAGACGATCGCTAAATGTTACGAAAGCTTCTCGTCGCGAAAGCGACAGTGTCCTCGCGAACGCAATGAACACTGTCACCTAGCTATTAAATAGTCCCATTACGGGACTTAGGCCATTCTTTATAACTTTCAAAAGCCAAACAACCTAGGGGCGATTCTCTCAAGCTAATTGCTTCCCAAAGTGTTGGTAAGTGATTCTAAACCATTTTCTTTCAATTACCCATTGCATTCCATGAATTTACAACCTAAAATCTAGGATTTCCATGGTAGAAATTGGGGATTTGGGTAGAATTAGGGATTTTTGGGAAATAGGGATTTAGACCTCAAATTGGGGTCGGATTTCAGAACTAATAACATATTCGGGCTCAGGGGTGAATGGGTGAATGGATTTTGGTCCGAACCTCGAGTTTTGACCAAGCGGGCCCGGGGTCGGTTTTTGACTTTTTGGGGGAAATTTTGTGAAATCTAATTTTATGTATTGTAGTTGATTTCTTTAGCAATAATTGATGTTATTGAGTTAATTGTGGCTAGATACGAGTTGTTTGGAGGTTGATAGTAGAGGAAAAGTTGTAATTGAGCATTGAGTGGCCCGTGGAGCGAGGTAAGTATGTGTCTAACTTTGACTCGAGGGATTAGGAACCCTTGACTAATTTTCTATATGAAGTCCATGTGAGCGGTGTATAGGTGAGGTGTCGAGTACCTATGCACCGCAAATTTATCTATTTTGCCTGTTTTCTTCCCGTTCTTCTTATATTGTCTTTTCCTGCCTTAACTGCTACATGCTCTACTTGTAATTCCATGCCTAATTACTACTTGTTAGACATTGTATATTTTGCTGTAAGTATTAGTTCTTACTTAGCTTCGTCGTCTCCTATTATTGTTTGAGCTGGTTATTGGTACTTTCAAGGCATATAGTGGATTGGTCTCGCTGAGTAGTATTACTTGTCTAATGTCTTGCAGAGTATAATCTTTCTAAATGCTTTGGTTTGAAGTTGAGCCTTGTGAAGAGTTATGTGATTTTATTTGTGTAATTTCTGTACTTGCTAAGTAAATGATATTGATATGATGGGATCGGGTTGCGCATCGTAGTAGGTGTAATAAGGGTGGATTGTGGTGAGATAAGGGTGAACTATGATTGTGATTATTTTGATATGGTGGGATCGGGTTGCACGCCGCAATAGGTGTAATGAGCATGAACTGTGGTGAAATAAGGGTAAACTGTGATTGTGGTTAATATGATATGGTGGGATCGGGTTGCACGCCGCAACAATCTTTATGCTTATATTTTCCCTTGACTGTGTTAGCTGAACAGTAGTCTTAAACTCTACTTAAGGATTGGTAATAGCTGAGTACTGATGATATGTTTCGAGAACTGTATTCATTCCTTGCAAGTTACTGCTTTAGTTCATCCTGTCCTTCTTTCTACTCTTATTATACACTGTAAGCAGGTTATATTGTAAAATCCCCGCCATAGCCTCGTCACAACCTCATCGAGGTTAGGCTCGGCACTTACCAGTACATGGGGTCGGTTGTACTGATACTACACTACTCTGCACTTCCTGTACAGATTTTGGAGCAGGTTCGTGCTAATCGATAGGTTGGCTATTGGATTCACTTGCTTGGAGACCCAAGGGAGTCCTGTTGGTGTCCGCAGGCCCTGGCATCCCCTTCTATACCCCAAACTTTGTTGTTTTCCTTATTTCATAAACAGTTGTATATTCTTTCGGACAAATGCTTGTAGTAAAATTCTAGAATATTCGTGGATTATGACACCAGATTCTGGGTAGTAGTCGTAATAGTAATAGTAATAGTATATAAAGTAAGAGGCTATTTACTTACTTCTGCATTTAATTCTACTTGTTTTAGCTTGTTTATCGTTAATCATTGAAACGTAAAGGATTTGGATAATAAAAACTCTAACGTTGGCTTTCCTAGAAAGTGTGATGTTAGGCGCCATCACGGTCCCGATGGTGGGGATTCCGGGTCGTGACAACTCGGTATCAGAGCGCTAGGTTACCTAGGTCTCACAGTTCACGAACAAGCTTAGTAGAGTCTGAGGGATCGATACGGAGACGTCTGTGCTTATCCCTCAGAGGCTATTCATTTTAGGAATAATTTCACTTCTATTCTTCTCCGTCGTGCGATTTTGTTCTCTCAATGCCAATCGAACTATCTACTCTTGTTCTTCCACAAATTGGGAGAATATGTACCGCTTCTTCAGCTGAGCAACAGCCAGAGCCCCCAGTGGCAGCTCCTACGAGGGGCAGAAGACAGGGTCGCGGCCATGCTAGTGGCCGAGGCAAGGGCAGGGCTCAGTCCAGAGCTCGAGCAGTAGCACTAGCGGCGGAGCCTCAGGTAGAGATTTGATCAGGAGGCTCCAGCCAGGCTGTTCCTGCAAGGCCAGCTAAGGTTCCAGAGGGGTTCATTACTACCCCGGTACTTCATGATGCTTTGGTCCGTCTATTGGGCCTCATTGAGAGTGTGGCACAGGTCGGCACATTTCCTTTAGCACCATCTGTCTTTCAGGTTGGGGGAGGAGCACAGACTCCTGCTACCCACTCCGAAGCAGATGGCTCCTCAGTTTCAGACTCCAGCAGCTCAGCCTGTTGGGGTAGTTCCGTCGGGTGTTGCAGCACAGACCGGTGATGGATCGGCTATGTCTTTTGAGGCTTTTTGCAGAATGGATAGGTCTACCAAGCTTTTCCCAGTTCACAATAGCAGTGCATCTTCAGAGGATCCCCAGGAATATCTGGACAGCTGTCATGAGGTGTTACGGAACATGGGGATAGTGGAGACCAATGGAGTCGACTTTGTTTTGCCTGTTTTCTTCCCGTTCTTCTTGTATTGTCTTTTCCTGCCTTAACTGCTACATGCTCTACTTGTAATTCCACGCCTAATTACTACTTATTAGACATTGTATCTCTTGTTGTAAATATTAGTTCTTTCTTAGCTTCGTCGTCTCCTATTGTTGTTTGAGCTGGTTATTGGTACTTTCAAGGCATATTGTGGATTGGTCTCGCCGAGTAGTATTACTTGTGTAATGTCTTGCAGTGTATAATCTTTCTAAGTGCTTTGGTTTGAAGTTGAGCTTTGTGAAGAGTTATGTGATTTGAATTGTGTAATTTCTGTACTTGCTGAGTAAATGATATTGATATGGTGGGATTAGGTTGCGCGTCGTAACAGGTGTAATAAGGGTGGATTGTGGTGAGATAAGGGTGAATTGTGATTGTGATTATTATGACATGGTGGGATCGGGTTACACGCCGCAATAGGTGTAATAAGGGTGAACTGTTGTGAAATAAGGGTAAACTATGATTGTGGTTATTTTGATATGGTGGGATCGGGTTGCACGCCGCAACAATCTCTATGCTTATATTTTCCCTTGACGGTGTTAGCTGAAGTAGTCTTAAACTATACTTAAGGATTGGTAATAGCTGAGTACTGATGATATGTTTCGAGAACTGTATTCATTCCTTGCAAGTTACTGCTTTAGTTCATCCTGTCCTTCTTTCTGCTCTTATTATACACTGTTATCAGGTTATATTGTAAAAGCCCCGCCGTAGCCTCGTCACTATCTTGTCGAAGTTAGGCTCGGCACTTACCAGTACATGGGGTCAGTTGTACTGATACTGCACTCTGGGTAGTATTTCATAAACAGTTGTATTTTCTTTCGGACAAATGCTTGTAGTAAAATTCTAGAATGTTCGTGGATTGTGACACCGGATTCTGGGTAGTAGTAATAATAGTAATAGTAATAGTATATAAAGTAAGAGGCTATTTACTTACTTCTCCATTTAATTCTTCTTGTTTTAGCTTGTTTATCGTTAATCAATGAAACGTAAAGGATTTGGCTAATAAAGACTGCAACGTTGGCTTTCCTAGCAAGTGTGATGTTAGGGGCCATCACAGTCCTGATGGTGGGGATTCCAGGCCGTGACAAATTGGTATCAGAGCGCTAGGTTGCCTAGGTCTCACAGTTCACGAACAAGCTTAGTAGAGTCTGAGGGATCGGTACGGAGACGTCTGTGCTTATCCCTCAAAGGCTACACAGTTTAGGAACAATTTTACTTCTATTCTTCTCCGTCATGCGATTTTGTTCCCTCAATCCGAATCGAACTATCTACTCTTGTTCTTTCGCAGATTGGGAGAACACGTACCGCTTCTTCAGCCGAGCAGCAGCCAGAGTCCCAGTGGCAGATCCTACGAGGGGCAGAAGACGAGGTAGAGGCCATGCTAGTGGCCGAGGCAGGGGCAGGGCTCAGTCTAGAGCTCGAGCAGTAGCACTAGCGGCGGAGCCTCAGGTAGAGATTTTATTAGGATGCTCCAGCCAGGCTGTTCCTGCAAGGCCAGCTCAGGTTCCAGAAGGGTTCATTGCTACCCCGGTACTTCATGATGCTTTGGTCCGTCTATTGGGCCTCATGGAGAGTGTGGCACAGGTCGGCACATTTCCTCTAGCACCAGCCGTCTTTCAGGTTGGGGGAGGAGCACAGACTCCCACTACCCAGACTCTGAAGTAGATGGCTCCTCAGTTTCAGACTCCAACAGCTCAGCCTGTTGGGGTAGTTCCGCAGGGTGTTGCAGCACAGACCGGTGATGGATCGGCTATGTCTTTTGAGGCTTTCTGGAGATTGGATAGGTCTACCAAGCTTTTCCCAGTTCACAATAGCAGTGTATCTTCAGAGGATCCCCAGGAATATCTGGACAGCTGTCATTAGGTGTTACAGAACATGGGGATAGTGGAGACCAATGGAGTCGACTTTGCTGCATTTCATCTGTCGGGATCCGCTAAGAAATGGTGGAGGGATTTTATGTTGGCCAGACCACCTGGGTCGCCGGCTCTTACTTGGGACCAGTTCTCTCAGCTATTTCTTGAGAAGTATCTTCCTGTCAGTCAGAGAGAGGACTATCGTAGGCAGTTCGAGCGTCTGCAACAGGGTTCTATGACTGTCACTCCATACGAGACTCGATTTATGGATCTGGCCCATCATGTTATTCTCCTGTTTCTTACCGAGAGAGAGAGGGTGAGAAGGTTTATTGAGGGACTTGCTCAGCCTATCAGATTGCAGATGGCTAAGGAAACCGGGAGTGAGATTACTTTCCAGGATGTAGCCAATATTGCCAGGCGAGTTGAGATGGTTTTATCTCAGGGGAGTGGTCAGGGGTCTGACAAGAGGTTGCGTCACTCTGGTGATTTAGTGGGGCCTCATTTGGAGGTCGAGGTACTTTTGGTAGAGGCCATTCTCCCTGGTCGTTTCATTCAGCACTCCAGGCATCCCATGCTGATTCAGGTTGTCGTGGTCCTCACATGCATTATTCGGATCAGCTAAACTACAGTGCACCACCAACTCCTATCAGTGCACCTCCTATTCAGAGTTATTGCCGTGGTCAGCCGGCCCGTCCGGGTCAGTCCCAGTTTCCACGGCCACATTATCAAGATGGATGTTTCGAGTGTGGTGGCTATGGGCAAATCAAGAGAACCAGTCCGCGATTATTGGGAGTTCCGCCACAGCAGCAGAGTTCTCGTTCCACGATTACGGCACCAGGTGCGCCAGCGCCTACTCAGCCAGTTAGAGGTAGGGGTTAGGTAGCAAGAGGTAGAGGTCAGGCAGCTAGAGGTGGAGGTCAGGCCGTTAGAGGTGGAGGTCAGGCCGCTAGAGGTTGAGGCCAGCCATCAAGAGGCCATCCTAGAGATATGGTTCGAAGTGGTGGGGCCCAGCCCCAATGTTATGCTTTTCCAGCTAGGCTTGAGGCTGAGTCATCCGATGTTGTTATCATAGGTACTATTTCAGTTTATAGTAAGATTCTTCAGCTCTATTTGTTCCAGGGTCTACATACTCATATGTGTCATCTTACTTTGTTTCATATTTGGTTATGCCCCATGATTCCTTGAGTGCCCCTGTCTATGTGTCCGTGCCTGTAGGGGATTCTATTATTGTAGATCGTGCCTATCGTCTGTGGTCATTGTTGGGGGTCTTGAGACTAGTGTAGATCTTCTATTTCTCGATATGGTTGATTTTGATGTCATTTTGGGGATGGATTGGCTGTCACCTTATCACGCTATATTGTATTGTCACACCAAGACGATGACCTTAGCCTTCCCGGGGTTTCCTAGATTAGAGTGGAGGGGGACTCCTGGTCATTCTACCAACAGGGTTATCTCTTATATAAAGGCTCGATGTATGGTCGAGAAGGGGTGTCTAGCTTATTTGGCTTATGTCTGCGACCCTAGTGCGGAGGTTCCTTCCATGGATTCGATACCAGTTGTTCGAGAGTTTCCAGAGGTATTTCCTGTAGACTTGTCGAGGATGTCACCCGACAGCGATATTGACTTCTATATTGATTTGGTTCCAGGCACTCAGCCCATTTCTATTCCGCCATATCGTATGGCCCCGCCAAAGTTGAAAGAGTTGAAGGAGTAGTTGCAAGATTTTCTTGATAAGAGCTTTATTAGACCTAGTGTCTCGCCTTGGAGTGTGCCTGTGTTGTTTGTAAAGAAGAAGGAGGATCAATGAGGATGTGCATAGATTATCGGCAATTGAACAAAGTCACCATCAAGAAAAATTATCCATTGCCGAGGATGGATGACTTATTTGACCAGTTTCAGGGTGCCAAGGTGTTTTCGAAGATCGATTTTAGGTCTGGCTACCATCAGTTGAGGATTAGGGCATTTGATGTCCCTAAGACAGCTTTTCAGACTCAATATGGGCATTATGAGTTTCTAGTGATGCCATACGGGCTGACAAATGCCCCAGTAGCATTCATGGATTTGATGAACCAGGTGTTTAAGCCTATCTGAATTCTTTTGTGATTGTTTTTATTGATGATATCTTGATCTACTCCCGCAGTCAAGAGGAGCATGAGCAGCATCTTTGAATCGTTCTTCAAACCCTGAGAGACCGCTAGTTATATACTAAGTTTTTGAAATGCAAGTTTTGGTTGAGTTCGGTTGATTTCTTGGGTCACGTTGTATTAGCAGAGGGTATTCAGGTGGATCCTAAGAAGATTGAGGCAGTCTAGAACTGGCCTAGACCCACTTCAGCCATAGAGATTCGTAATTTCATAGGATTAGCGGGTTATTATCATCGGTTATTGGAGGGGTTTTCATCTATAGCAGCCCCGTTGACCCAGAGGGTGAGCTTTAAGAAGCTCAAGACAACTTTTGACTATAGCGCCGGTGTTGGTGTTGCCCACAGGTTCAGGGCCTTATATAGTATCTTATGACACATCTCTTATTTGACTTGGTGCGGTATTGATGCAGGGTGGCAAGGTTATTGCATATGCTTCACGGCAGCTAAAGGTTCATGAGAAGAATTATCATGTTCATGACTTGGAGCTAGCAGCCATTGTTCACGCGCTGAAGATTTGGAGGCACTATCTATATGGCGTGTCTTGTGAGGTGTTCACAGATCATAAGACTTTTCAGTATTTGTTCAAGCAAAAGGAGCTGAATTTGAGGCAGAGGAGGTGGTTGGAGCTATTGAAAGACTATAATATCACCATCTTGCATCATCCGGGGAATGCCAATGTGGTGGTCAATGCTTTGAGTAGGAAGTCTCCTAGTATGGGCAGCCTTGTATATATTCTAGTCAGTGAGAGACTACTTGCATTATTTATTCGAGCCTTAGCCAATCAGTTCGTGAGGTTGGATGTTTCTGAGCCTATTCGTGTTTTAGATTGCACAGTTGCTCGGTCTTCTTTGTTTGAGCGCATCAGGGAGCGACAGTATGATGACCCTCATTTACTTGTCCTTAGAGACACAGTGCGGCACGGTGATGCCAAGCAGGTTACGGATGGAGATGTTGGAGTTTTGAGGATGCAGGGTCGTGTTTGTGTGCCTAATATGGATGGGCTTCGTGAGTTAATTCTAGAGGAGGCCCACAGTTCCCGGTATTCTATTCATTCGGTCGCCTCCAAGATGTATCAGGACTTACGGCAGCATTGCTGGTGGAGGAGGATAAAGATGGATATAGTTGCATCTGTAGCTCGGTGTCTAAATTGCCAGCAAGTAAAGTACGAGCAAGAGACCTGGTGGTTTGCTTCAGTAGATAGAGATTCCTGAGTGGAAGTAGGAGTGTATCACTATGGATTTCGTTGTCGGACTCCCATAGACTTAGAGAAAGTTTGATGCAGTTTGGGTTATTGTGGATAGACTGACCAAGTCAGCGCATTTCATTCCTGTGGCCGTTACCAATTCCTCAGAGCGGTTGGCAGAAATTTATATCCGTGAGATCCTTCATCTTCAAGGTGTGCCCGTGTCTATCATTTCTGATTGAGGTACGCAGTTTGCCTCGCACTTCTGGAGGGCAGTATAGCGTGAGTTGGGTACGGGGTTTGAGTTGAGCACAACATTTCATCCTCAGATGGACGGACAATTTGAGCGTACTATTCAGATCTTAGAGGATATGCTCCGCGCATGTGTTATAGACTTTGGAGGATCGTGGGATCAGTTCTTGTCGCTAGCGGAGTTTGCCTACAACAACAGCTATTAGTCGAGCACCCAGATGGCTCCCTATGAGGCATTATATGGTAGAATGTGTCGATCGCCGGTTGGTAGGTTTGAGCCGGGGGAGGCTCGGTTATTGCAGATTTAGTACAGGATGCCTTGGATAAGTTTAAGATCATTCAGGATAGACTTCGCTCAGCTCAGTCCAAGCAGAAGAGTTATGCCGATTGTAGGGTTCGTGATATGGCATTTATGGTCGGAGAGAGAGTGTTGCTTCGGGTATCACCCATGAAGGGTGTAATGAGGTTTAGAAAGAAGGGCAAGTTGAGCCCTTGGTATATCGGGCCTTTTTAGATCCTTGAGCAAGTGGGAGAGGTGGCCTATAGACTTGCATTGCCACATGATTTATCAGCAGTCCATCCGGTGTTTCATGTATCCATGCTTCGGAACTATCACGGCAATCCATCCCACGTGCTACACTTCAGCATTGTCCAGTTTTACAATGATTTGACCTACGAGGAGGATCCGACAACTATTCTAGATCGGTAGGTTTGTCAGTTGAGGTCGAAGAGATATCCTTCAATTCGAGTGCAGTGGAGAGGTCAGCCTGTTGAGGCAGCTGCCTTGGAGTCCGAGTACGATATACTGAGCAGATATCCCCACCTTTTCACCAGCTCACCTACTTTTCTATGTCCGTTCGAGGATGAACAGTTTTTTTAGAGGTGGAGAATGTGGTGACCCAAAAGGTCATCTTATGTTTTATAATTTGATTCTGTGTTTCGATGCCTTTAAAATCTCATTTTTACCCTCCTTGATTTGCGTGGGCAGTCCGGCCTGAAAAGCTTTTATGTTTAAAGTTGATGAAAATAATAATTTTTGCCTTCAAAAGTTGATTTAGTTGACTTCAGTCAACGTTTTGAGTAAACAGATCTGGACTCGTGTTTTGACAGTCCCGGTGGGTCCATATCAAAATATGGGACATGGGAGTATGCCCGGAATCGAATTCCGAGGTCCCTAACTCGAGAAATGAATTTTTGATAAAAATTAGAAGTATGAAAATTAAAAGGTTTTATGAATTTGGTTAATGTTTGATCTCGTTGGTATCAGGTCCATGTTTTGGTTCCGAAACCCGGTACAGGTTCATTATGATATTTAAGACTTGTCTGTGAAATTTGGTGAGAAACGGAGTTGGTTTGACATGATGCGGACGTCCAGTTGCGAAAAAAGGAATTTCAAAATGTTCTTGAGAATTTCATTTAATTTGGTGCTAAATTTGTAGTTCACGGTGTTATTTTGGTGATTTGATCATGCGAGCAAGTACGTATGATGTTTTTAGACTTGTGTGCATGTTTCATTTGGATCCTCAAGGGCGCGGGTGAGTTTCGGATAGGCTACGGGATGTTTTATACTTAGAAATCTGGTGTGTTTTGCTGCAGCTGGTGTTCTGATATTTTTTGCTTCGTGATCGTGAAGGGAAATTTGGTCTGGGGAGCATTTTACTCTACGAGAACGCGAAGGCTGGGTCGCGAGCGTGGAGTGATGGAGGATTTACACTTCGTGATCACGACCAGCCCAACGCGAACACGATGCTTTAGGGACCTAGGGGAGGGGGTCAATCATTCTTCATCGCGAACGCGAGTGAGGGCTTGCGAACGCGAAGGCCAGGGGGCTTAGACATCGCGAACGCGATAGGAATTTCGCGATCGGGTAAGTCTTTAGGAAGCTTCTCTTGGCGAACACGACAGTGTCCTAGCGAACGCGATGAACACTGTCGCCCAGCTATTAAACAGTCCCATTACGGGACTTAGGCCATTCTTTATAATTTTCAAAAGCCAAATGACCTAGGGGCGATTCTCTCAAGCTAATTGCTTCCCAAAGTGTTGGTAAGTGATTCAAAACCATTTTCTTTCCATTACCCATAGCATTCCATGAATTTACAACCTAAAATCTAGGATTTTCATGGTAGAAATTGGGAATTTGGGTAGAACTAGGGATTTTTGGAAAATTGGGATTTAGACCTCAAATTGGAGTCGGATTTCAAAACTAATTACATATTCGGGCTCGAGGGTGAATGTATTTTGGTTCCAACCTCGAGTTTTGACCAAGCGGGCCCAAGGTCAGTTTTTGACTTTTTGGGGGAAAATTTGAGAAATCTAATTTTATGCATTGTAGTTGATTTCTTTAGCAATAATTGATGTTATTGAGTTAATTGTGGCTAGATACGAGTGGTTTTGAGGTGGATACTAGAGGAAAAGCGCTAATTGAGCATTGAGTGGCCCGCGGAGCGAGGTAAGTGTTGTGTCTAACTTTGACTCGAGGGATTAGGAACCCTTGACTTATTTGCTATATGAAGTCCATGTGAGCGGTGTATAGGTGAGGTGATGAGTACCTATGCGCCGCCAATTAATTTGTTTTGCCTGTTTTCTTCCCATTCTTCTTATATTGTCTTTTTCTGCCTTAGCTGCTACATGCTCTACTTGTAATTCCATGCCTAATTACTACTTGTTAGACATTGTATCTTTTGTTGTAAGTATTAGTTCTTTCTTATCTTCGTCGTCTCCTATTATTGTTTGAGCTGGTTATTGGTACTTTCAAGGCATATTGTGGATTGGTCTCTCTGAGTAGTATTACTTGTGTAAAGTCTCGATGTGTATAATCTTTCTAAATGCTTTGGTTTGAAGTTGAGCCTTGTGAAGAGTTATGTGATTTGAGTTGTGTAATTTCTGTACTTGCTGAGTAAATAATATTGATATGGTGGGATCGGGTTGCGCGCTGCAACAGGTGTAATAAGGATGGATTGTGGTGAGGTAAGGGTGAACTGTGATTTTGATTATTATGATACGGTGGGATCGGGTTGCACGCCGCAACAGGTGTAATAAGGGTGAATTGTGGTGAAATAAGGGTGAACTATGATTGTGGTTATTGTGATATGGTGGGATTGGGTTGCATGCCGCAACAATCTTTATGCTTATATTTTCACTTGACTGTTAGCTGAACGGTAGTCTTAAGCTATACTAAAAGATTGGCAATAGATGAGTACTGATTATATGTTTCGAGAATTGTATTCATTCCTTGCAAGTTACTGCTTTAGTTCATCCTGTCCTTCTTTCTACTCTTATTATACACTGTAAGCAAGTTATATTGTAAATGCCCCGTCGTAGCCTTGTCACTCACTACCTCGTCGAGGTTAGGCTCGGCTCTTACCAGTACATGGGGTCGGTTGTACTGAGACTGCACTCTGCACTTCCTGTGCAGATTTTGGAGCAGTTTCGTGTTGATTGAGAGGTTGGTTGTAGGATTCACTTGCTTGGAGACCCAAGGTAGTTCTTTTGGCGTCCGCAGGCCCTGACATCCCCTTCTATCCCCCAAAATTTGTTGTTTTCCTTATTTCGTAAACAATTGTATTTTCTTTCGGACAAATGCTTGTAGTAAAATCCTAGAATGTTCGTGGACTGTGACACCGGATTCTGGGTAGTAGTAGTAGTAATAGTAATAGTACTAGTATATAAACAAAGATGATATTTACTTATTTCTGCATTTAATTCTACTTGTTTTTGCTTGTTTATCGTTTATTATTGAAACATAAAGGATTTGGCTAGTAAAAACTCTAATGTTGGCTTGCCTAGCAAATGTGATCTTAGGTGCCATCACGGTCCCGATGGTGGGAATTCCGGGTCCTGACACAAATCCTAATCCCTCAAGTCAAGGTTAACCACAACACTTACCTCGATCCAAAGATCAACTCAAAGCTCAACCAGAGCTTTGCCTTTCAAACAAGCCTCCGAACCAATAGCATCTAGAAAATTACTAACCAAACGATTCAAATTAAGCCTTAGGAACTACCCACGATTGTAAAGGATTCAATTTAGGTCATCATTGAAAAAGTCAACAAAAGAAACCTCCCGGGCCCGCTTTGTCCAAATCCGAAATTTGGACCAAAACCCAATTACCCATTCACCCCCGAGCCCAGTTATGTAATTTGTTTTGGAAATCCGACCTATTTTTGAGGTCTAAATCCCTATTTTATAAAAATCTCTAATTCTACCCAAACCCCCAATTTCCACCATGAAAACACTAGATTTTAGGTTGAAATCTTAGAAAATGTAGTGAAGGATTGAATGAAAATAGATTAGAATCACTTATCATTGATTCGAGGAAAAAGGGTGCTTGGGAAAATCGCCTCCAGGGTTTTCTTGTATTGAAAATTTGAAGAATGAGAGAAAATCCCCTATTTTAGCTATTTGATCACTTGCAGACCTCGCAATTGCGAACCCCGTAAATTCGAGAAAACCTTCGCAATTGCGAAGACTCAGCATCTCTGCTATCATCGCATTTGCGATGATTTGTTCGCAAATGCGAACAGTGATCATCCGCAATTGCGATCCAAAAGATCGCAAATGCGACCAAGCCTCCCCAGCCCCACCTCGCAAATTCGAAGTCTAGTTCGCAAATGTGAACTTGAGGTGCCCCAGCCACTCTTCGCAAATGCGAACCTAACAGAGCCACAAATGCGAAGCCTAACCTCGCAATCTCGAGGTCTGAGGCCTACACCAAAACTGAAACACACCAGCACTTCCCCTAAGTCCAAAATTCACCCCGTAGCCCATCCGAAACTCACCCGAGCTCTGGGGCTCCGAATCAAATATGCACACAAGTCCAAAAACATCATACAAACTTGCTCGCGCAATCAAATCGCCAAATTAACGCCTAGAACTACGAATTGAACACCAAATCAAATAGAATTTTCAAGAAAACTCATGAACTTCTATTTTGACAACCGGACGTCCGAATCACGTCAAACCAACTATGTTTCTCACCAAATTTGACAGACAAGTCATAAATATATTGATGGACCTATACCGAGTTTCGGAACCAAAATACAGACCACATATCAATAAAGTCAAATGATGACGACAATATAATAGACATGAAGAAGATGAATGACTTGATGAGGAGAATGGTGGATATTCATGAGGGAAGCTGCAAAATGACCTCTCATTTCTAACTCCTCTGCACAGTGGCGAAGCCAGGAAATTCAATAAGGGTGTTCGAATTTTGAACACCTTTTGCCGGTGGGCTATGCAAGGGGTTCAAAGTCTATTTTATAATCAATAACAAGTAATATATTTTACCTTATACATAATATAATTTTTCGACAAAGAATGTTCAGTTGACCACCCTGCGCTCTGCATCTTGCTTCTCCTCCCGGATTCTTTTTCTTCTTTTACCACCTCTTCATTTCTGTTGGAGTCTCTTCATCCATTATTTATCACTCCTGCTAATTTTTAGACCTCTTTTAGTTTGAATTAATGTTTTCCCGGGCTAATAATGCTAATGAAACAAACACTGCTTACACTTAACTAATATATGATATGACGCTGTGGGCATTTAAATTTCAGAATTTAATTGTCTAATCTGCTATATATTTACAGTGAAGGGGTCGTTCAAGATTAATATTGCAGTGATGATAATGGAACTTAGTACGTCAACGGTTACCTTTGTAAGGTTCCTTTTGTTATTCCTTTTGAATGTATGCAGAGTGCGTATGTTCTTTTCAAGTAAGATGGCTATTAGAAGTCAACATTAGGGATTTTATATTAATTTTAATTGGCAAATCATGGGCAGCCCTTCAATTCTCCTCCGTATTTCTTTTTATAGTATATTCTATATCTAAATGTTAATTATAAAGTGATTAGTTAATTAATTAGAATCTATAGATTCTTATACATCACTAGATATGGAGATGCATGAAACTTAGCTATGATGTCCATAGGGATGACGATCAAGAGGTTGTCATGTTGATTACGTACTCATGAATTGAGGCACTAAGGATTTAACTTAATATATAGTTGTGAAAGCAGAAAACAGTATTAGTATAGATAGATCCCCCTAAAAGATTCTTAATAAAGTTAAAATGTTAGATTTGGGTGGTGTACAATTAAGTGGCTTAATAATTCAGCATGTGTTACTCGTAGTTAAGTGAAAAGGATGCGATCACAACGATGTAAGCGTAGTCTGTATTCATAGAATGAGAATAGATACTACTTCTCCTTATATTTTATTTGCCAAAATCATACGCAGCCCACTAAACTTGTTCGAGCTTTCCTCTTAAATACTTTATTTAAGTTTTGTTCCGATTGAACACTTAAGCTACTCAAAATTTGTACCTATGAAACACTTTTTTGATAAGCAGCAAAATATTAAAGAGAGTGTAGTACACTCTCCAATGATGTGACAAATTGACCAATTAAATTATGACGTTTGGCATTTGAGTCCAAAATAATACGTAATTAACAAAATGAATTATGAAGGAAAAAAGAAAACTATTTTTAAGAAAAAAAACTAATTCTAAACCCCATCCAGACCCTTCCCTATTCTTCTGCCCATCAGAAGTCATTTCTAACTAAAATCTTCTCCTTTTTTTTGTTTTTTTGTTTTGGTTTTTAGATGTAATTCTTCTGTAATTTTAGATTTCATATTTTCCCTTTTGGATCTAATATTTTCTGGTACAAGAGAGGAAGGGGGATAGAAAAGAGAGTGGTGGCAGCGATGGGTCTCCATTTTTTCCGGCGAGCAAGGCGGTGGTAGTTGTCGGAATCAAAGAAAAAGGAGCAGACGGTGATGGTCGTTTTCATATTCGAAAAAGATGAATTAAGTGGTAATGATTGGAGTGGTGGCAGCGTAGGCATGGCAGAAGGTGGTGCTATTGGTTCGAAAAAGGAAGAAGAAGAGGCGTGGTGGCGGCTGTAATGGCAGATCCACAGATGAAATGACGGTAGTGGTGGAAGAGGTAGGTGGCTGAAGAAAAGAGAGAAGGGAGGACTGTGGTGGTGGCGTGACGATAGGGACGGCCCCCATGGTGGTGGATGGTGGAGAAGTTATGGCAAAGAAGAAGAAAGAGATTAAAAAAATAAAAAAGAGAAAAAAAACTAAAAATAATGCATCTCACGCTCTTTGGTTAAGTGTATCACACCCATCATGCCATGTCAGCAAAAAGTGTTTAATGGGTATAAATTTGACTAGTGTAAGTGTTCGATAGGAATAAGCCTCAAATAAGGTGTCTAAGAGGAAAACCCGGACAAGTTTAGGGGGTTGCGTATGATTTTGGCCTATTTTATTTAACTTTTATCTACTAATAGCATAAGAAAAGCTTTACACGTCAGAAATCTTATATGATTACCTTTAGAAATTCTATTAGTATAATTATTTTCGAGCATAAATACATAATACTACATGTTAGCATGTAAACCTAATACCTTTATGAACACTGACATATTTTTAGCCATATAATCCTATCACTTTTAGGATATTATCATGACCCAAAATCCACTAGTCGTGATGGCACCTAACCCAACCCTCTAGGTAAGCCAACTAATAACTATCCAATTTAAATAATGCTAATAAGTCAACTAAACAAAATAAATTATCTGGACCTATTACATTTCCCAAGGACTGGTAGTACAAATCATGAGCTTCTAAGAATAGAGTTTACAAAGTTGATATGAAGAAAATACATTTTCTGTTTGAAAAGTACATAAACAGAAGTTGTTAATCTAAAGCTATCGTGAACAAAAGGCAGCTACAGCAGGAACGCAGGTACGCCTTCAAATCCAGCAACCATCGAACACAGTAACATAAGCATCCGGGATCTGCACGCAATGTGCAAGAAGTGCAGTATAAGTACAACAGACCCCATGTACTCAAAAAGTAACAAACCTAACCTTAGGTTGAAAGTAGTGACGAGTTGGAACATGGTCGGGTCCAACACCAATAACGAACAGCAGTTCATACAACGTAGAGCATATATAACAAGGAAATAATCTCAGAGATAAAAATGTTCAGCTTTTGCACAGTCTTCCAAAAAATAGTTCCGCTTTTCAAGAATATCAGTGAAAACTCAAATCCTTTATCGAAATCATCAAAAAATTATGAGATGGTTTGAAAACTATAATTTTCATAATAAATCCTTTCCACGATAAAAATGTTTCATTTTCTTTTCAAATAATAAGTGTGAAATACCACTCTATGCCCACATATCAATATGTGTAAAAAGTCATGAATGATGTGATACCATACATCATGAGGAAAATGCGTCTCTATGCATGTATGCCATATATGCATGCCAATGTCATGTATCTCAGAGATGAATCATGTACTCACACTCTCAGAGTACTCAACCTTACTATATCACACTTTCCACTCATCATACTCAACCACTTGGTACTGTATATGGCCCATGCAACCTAGGAAAATCCATCCCGTAACATATACAACGCTGACTATAAGTCACCCAGTACCGAGGAAACAGTCCAAATCCAGCCTCATGGAGAAGATCCATCTCCAGGTATCAAGTACTTCGGACAAATCCATATCTAGGGAGATCCATCCCTCCATAATATATATATATATATATATATATATATACTCAACCACTCGATAATGTATATGGCCCATGCGGCCCAGGGAAGATCCATCCCGAAATATATACATCACTAACCATCAGTCTCTAGTACCGAGGAAAAGCAGGCCAATCCAGCCTCACGAAGAAGATGCATCTCCATACCAAGGCAAGACCCATCCCGAAATATAATCAACCGCGTCTACTGGGGTGTGCAGACTCCGGAGGGGCTCCTTCAGCCCAAGCGCTATAACAAGCCAATCATGGCATAAATGAACCAGGCCCTCAGCTTAACTCAGTCATAAATCAATAAAACATGCTGCGGCGTGGAGCCCGTTCACATAAGTGCCTCTCACAACCAGGCTCTCGGCCTCACTCAGTCATCAATCTCTCCAGTCCAACCCACGGGCTCACAATCTCATGAAAACTAACCCGGAATAATGATATGATGTATCAATAAGTAACAACTGAGACTGAGATATGATATGAATGCATGAATGCGACTCAGTACGAAATATCAATGAAATCAATGAGATGATAGCAAGAAACGACCGCTAGGGGTCCCAACAATATCAGCATAAAGCCTAAACATGATCTCTAGCATGATGTACAACTCAATTACTTATCACATGGTGAAAAACACAAATATCAACAAAGTGGGCCACTAAATAGTGCCCTGGAAACAACAGAGTCACAAGTCACAGGGTGCACGCCCACACACCCGTCACCTAGCATGTGCGTCACCCCAACACCAATCACATAACATATAATTCCGGGTTTCATACCCTCAGCACTAAGTTTAGAAGAGTTACTTGTCTTAAACAAGCCAAATTCCGACGCCGAGCAAGCCAAGCGATGCTCCAAGAATGCCATCACGCGCGTTCTGACCTCCAAACGGCTCGAAACTAATCAAAAACAACTCAAATACATCAAAAATTGCTAAAGGAACCAATCCCAATCGAAAAAGGTCGAATCTTTAATCAAAAGTCCAAAATCCGCCAAATGCCCAACCCGGGCCCGCACCTCAGAACCCGACAAAACTCACAAAATCCGTCAACCCATTCAATTACGAGTTCAACATTACTAGTTTCACTCAAATCCGACTCCGAATCAGTGTTCAAAACTCAAAAATTTATATTATGAAACTTTAGGCCAAAACCCCCAATTTCTTCTTAAAAAATTCATCAACCAAAAGCTAAAAATAAAAGATAGATTCACGAAATATGACCAAAACCGAGTAGAGAACACTTACCCCAATTCATATGCTGAAAATCGCCTAGATAATTGCCCAATTTCGAGCTCCCCAACTCAAAATATGTTAAATGAACTAAACCCTCGTTTTAACATTGTTCTGCTACGTTTCTTGTGCCAAAAGATCTCGAAACTCACTTTTGATGCTCCAATGGATTCCTTGTGAAATTCTACTCAAGTTAGGCTCTTAATTCACTCCATTTGACCTTATATTGAAGGAGATATGTTGGTTTCAATATTTGGAAATAGTGCAGATTTTTAAATACGCAGTCAGTGGCAATTTCGTAATTAATCTGAAAAATCTAGCAACCCAATTCTTAGTAAAATGACCATAAAATCCTCATATGTCCAAATTTGACGATTTTTTTTGCTATGGCTCCGTAATTACAATACGGATCTAATGCTTCAATCAAAACAGAAATCCGAGCTGATTTGTTCTATGTGGTACCATTTATTCTTGAAGAAACGACGTCGAAACATAAGAAAAACGAGCGCAACACAACCCAAACCTATCTGAAACTCACCTGAGCCCCCTCGGGACTCCGTCGAAACATACCAACAAGTTCCATATAATAATATGGACCTACTCGAGGCCTCAAAACACACATAACAATATCGAAACAACGAAAAGCACCTCAAATCAAACTTAATGAAGTTTCAAACTTTCGACTTCCAAAAACTCACGCCGAAACATATCAAATTAACTCGGAATGAACTCAAATTCTGCACACGATTCCTAATACATCATACAGAGCTACTCGTTCCCCCAAACTACCAAGCGAAGTACAAATGCTCAAAACGATCGGTCGGGTCGTTACATTCTCCCCCACTTAAACATACTTTCGTCCTCCAACGTGCCAAGAGTTGTTCCTAAGCCGTCAAATCACCGAGTAACCTTACCATGCACATACCCGGGGGTGATCCCACATCACCCTATCCTATATAGATTTGATAACAGAACATGACTGAAATATAATTACTCCATCCTTAGTTCGTAAACCACAATATCCAATTTCCAACATCTGGAATTACTACAAGACCCGAACTTCGCATATAAACACTGTATAAGTTTGAAAAAGCTGTATCAAGCCATAACCATAACCCACGACACAATCACAGGATATACCACGCAATTCAAGTACTCATAGCGATAACTTCCGACCGCAATAGTTGCTCGATAACCAACTCGACACCGGTAACGAACCTCATATCAAACCTCGAGAGAGTAATACCCGAATTGAACCCTAGTTGCTTGTGCAAATTTGCATACCCAATTGGTCTTGAGAAAGCCAATTCAGACAAAATCACTCAAACCACCGAGAGGTGTAGAGTGGGTAAAGTCGTGCAACGGTTATAACATACTCCCCAAACGTGTCAAGCATGCCTTAGATCCAAGTACCCGTCAATTGACCACCTAGGCGGTAGTCACTACCCTAGCGCTTTTTAAACCTATTTGAACAACTCGTAGCATTATAACTCTTAGCTAAATTTACAACTTGTAGTTTGATAAAAGTAGAATTATAAAGAAAATCCCAAAAATGTTGAGAAGTGCAACCAAGAACACATACGCATTCCTAAACTAGATAGATACTCAACTCTAATTCTAGCTCTCTGTGGATATCGATCCCGACCCAAAATCGGGTAAAAGCTATTGCGACCCTCTCTTGCTACTTTTTAGTAGTGCGGAGTTTGCAGTGATCAGAAAGCAGTTAACAAGGGATCTGGGCATTAATTCTCAAAACGGCCGGCCGGGTCGTTACATCCTCCCCTCTTAAAATATTCGTTCGTCCTCGAACAAGCATAGAGACATACCTGAAGTGGTGAAAAGATGAGGATAACGGCTGTGCATATCCTGCTCGATCTCCCAAGTCGCCTCCTCGACCGGCTAACCCCGCCACTGAATCTTTACTAATGCAATGCTTTTTAACCTCAGCTTTCGAACCTGCCTGTCTAATATAGCCACTGGCTCCCCAACATAAGATAGATCCTTGTCCAGCTGGGCTGACTGAAATCCAACACGTGAGATGGATTTCCATGATACCTCCGGAGCATCGAAACATGAAATACCGGATGAACTCCTACAAACTTGGGAGGTAAGGAAAGCTCATATGCAACCTTCCCAACATGCCGCAACACCGCAAAGGGGACAATAAACCTTGGTCTCAACTTTCCCCTCTATCCAAATCTCATAACGCCCTTCATAGGCGAAACGCGAAGCAAGACCCGCTCTCCCACCATAAATGAAGCATCGCGAACCTTCCGGTCCGCATAACTCTTCTGTCTGGACTGGGCGGTGCGAAGTCTATCCTGAATCACCTTAACCTTCTCCAAAGCATTCTGAACCAAGTCTGTGCCCAATAATCTAGCCTCGACCGGCTCAAACCAACCCACCGGGGATCTACACCGCCTAGCATACAGAGCCTCATATGGTGCCATCTGAATGCTGGACTGATAACTGTCTGTATGCGGTAAAATCGGAGGGTCCAATTTTCGGCCATTACGACGCTTCGTAAGCAAGCTTTCCAAAGGCTCGAGACTACGGTCAAGATTTACACCCGAGGGTCCATCGATGTCCAACCTCGAGACAATGCAAGTCGACAGTTATGATAGAAAAGTGGGAAGTTCCCTAGGCGCACGACTAGAGCTGACAAAGTCTAGTAGGCTAGCTCTAACCCGTATCAGGGCATTAAATGGCTGTACCAGTCCCATATCTTTGTAATTAATGCATTTGTACTATGTTGGGATTCCCCCTTATATATAAAGGGTATCCTTGTCATTTTGTAGACATCTGTTGCTCAATACTAAATATACAAGAACATTCTCTCTGCTCTCTAACATATTCTCTTGATCTCATTACTTCCATTTATTTCTTACATTTGTTATGTTCTGCCCGAGCCTTTAACTCATCGCACTAACGTTCGGCTTGGCCAACTTCACTCCTAAGGTGTTCCAGGTCTCCAGTCTTCTTCTGCAGCTAAAATAAACGAAACGTCAGCCTCAGGAATAGAAAAGGGAACATGCGCCCCATCTAGAGCAATAAGTACCTGTTCCTCGAGGTAGGTTTTGTAGTTCAGGCTTTGACTCGCCTCACACCGCAAACGCGACAACTCGTCTTCTCTCTCATCGCAAAGAAGCCTGAGGGACTTCTCCCCATCCACAGCATTTTGCAGCATGGTCTCGCGACGAAGCAGCTCGAACTTGAGCTTATCAAAAGCCTATGAAAGAGAAACTCGACAAGAGAGTAAAAATTACAAAATTATAAAATCAATATGGACGGCAAAAAACTCACCTCAAAATAGAGCCGCTGAGCTTCCTCGAAATTTGAGCGCACATCTACTAGTCCGGCTCCGTCTACCCCGGAAGAACCGCACCCAGCGGGAGCGCGATTGCTCAGCGTATGCGGCTCCTTGTTTCGAACATCCCTCGAATTAATGAGGGAAGACACATCCTTGCCGAGCCCCCAGCCTGGACTCATTTTCCTGTAAGCATTGTCACCCTGTGAAAGCCCTTTTTGCTTATTATTATCGCTCCATAGCCCACAAGCTGGCGATCCTTCTCCCCCTCCAAGAGGGCACGATCTCGCCCCAAAGTATTCTCCGATGCCTACGGTGGTGGGGCTAGTACGCGTAAAAAGAAAGTGCCCTTAAAGGAGAAAATCACACAACGCATACCATGGTGTTTGGCCTCCCATCTGCCCTTAGACAAAACTTGCCACTTACGCTCATTATAAGTCGAGCGAGTCGCCAGCTTCTGAGCCCAGTCCGTCAGGTCGGGAACCTCGCACGGCGTCCATGAAATTGCTGCAGAAAGGGAAAGAAGGCGCACATTTACGAAACCTGCCTGTGCCACAAACAAAACTACGAAGGCACAAGTATATTACTTACGTGTAAAATTCCATTCCTCAGAGAATGGCAGAAACTCCACGAGGATAGTATCAACGGTCCGTACTCGGACGAATCGAATCATCCACTCACGATCTCCATCTTCTTCGGCATCAACAACGAAAGGTATGGTGGATCAGCATCATAAGGTTAGCAGACCTCGATGGTGAAAAGGCCGGTACAGCCTGATAAGATGACTGAGCGTGAATTCAAGCCCTGCTTTCTCCACAAAGAACCTCATAATCAATAATATCCGCCAAAATGACGGGTTAATCTACGCCAAGGTAACCCGGTATTTTCGACAGAAGTAAAGCACAACCCTATCAGGGGGGCCTAGCGTGAAGGGTTACGTGTATACGTTCAAAAACCCCTCAGCATGATCCATGATGCTCTCTCCCTGGGAAAGTACCCGCAGTACTACCTTTTCCCCCCGTCCACGATCTTTCCTCACTGACTCAAGGTGCCCCTCTCCTACTAAAGAAATAAACTTCGAAACATACTCCCGGTGACCCCAAGCATTTTGGTTAAAAAAGCCTTCAAGGGCGGAACTCCCCTCTCCTCGCCGAGCGGACCTTGGTGTGGCAGCCATAACCGTGGTAAAACTAGAAAATCTGAGCAAAGCCTTCGAAATTGAAATGGTGAAAGCCTTAACACAGGAAAGGAAAGCTCTGTAGAGGAGGATGACTACTCAAAATAGCGGAATCCTAAAAAGAAGGAATACAACCCTATATATGGAGAAAGCGGCGACTATCCGCCTACCTCAAAGGCCAATTAAAGACGCTAACTGAGCCATCCCTCACCTTGGGAAAATGTACCAACGGAACTGCCTTGGTCGCTTCATAGCCACGTCGTGCAGTTAACGCTGCAGTACGATATTTCGGGGATCAAAAACCCTACATCATTACAAGCCTCGAGATGGTACCCGATCTCGAGGTCTTCTATTAAAAAGAAGATAGTCTCCAGAAAGCCATTAACATCGTTACAAGCCTCGAGGTGGTACCCGATTTCGAGGACCTCCGTAAAAAAGAAGATAGGCTCCGGGAAGCCATTGGCATCACTACACGTCCCGAGATGGTACCCGATCTCGAGGACCTCCACCCAGAAATGGATATGCTTCAAGGAGCCATTGACGTCATCCTAAGCCTTGAGATGGTACCCGATCTCGAGGACCTCCCTCAAAAGAAGATAAGCTCTAAAAACCTACTCATATGGGCTTGGCCTCGAGGTACTATCTAAACCCAGGTAGGCCCCCATCCGGGATCTATCTGCGACGCCTTAAGGCTATCTACAATGAGTCCAAAACAAGCTTCCAGGTAGCCCGAGCTTGAGCGAACCCCCACTCGGGGACTGCTCCCAAAAGCCTAAAGGCTATCTTTATTCTCAGACTTCTTAGCAAATTCTCCCGTCGAGGACTACCGTGGGGTCTAAAGGGCTAAGTCTCGTACTGAACGTTCGAAGCCCTACTCTCATTCAACTCGAAGTCGGGGATCCCGATGGCTCGAGTTTATCAATCCAATCCGGGCTTGGTCCAAGGAACGGCAAAGTGTTCTACAGGGAATCGTGTTAATCAATCAAAAGCTAGGAGAAATACTTGCACCCAGACTCGATATTCACACCAATCGGTGGAGTCATGCATTCAGATTCTTCACAAATCAAAGAAATACCTTTTTCATAATAAACGACAATTACAAAAGCCTACGAGGGGTCCTTACATGTGATTACAAAAGCCCATGAAGGGTCCTTACACAGCAACAAAGAAGCAAAAAAGTGTATATATAATAGAAGCCAAGAGTCTAATCTATTCCCGGGGGTGTATTCTCGGCGGTAGTATCTTCGAGCACCGTCTCCTCGGTGGCCTCGTCTTGATCTTCCAAAACGTCATCTTCAAGGGAGAAGATGAAGAAGAGGAAAGTGATGCTGAAGAAGCAGAAAAAGATGAAGAAAAAGCCATAGCCCGCCCAAGGGCAAAAGCTTTTACCAGGCCGAGGAAATCACGGCCCAGTAGAAGACATGGCGAGCGCTGGCCTTACCTGCACGGCTACTTTGATTCCACTTCTTGGGACATTGTGTCGTGCAAGTTAGTGGCCGGTAGTGCCACTTCACCCCACGGAAAGCAAAAGGGATGAAGTGCCATACCAGGCCGGAGTAGGGAGGTGAGCAGCGGTATATAGTCCGAACACCCTCCTGAGCAGCGGTGTAGAGTCCAAACATCTTCCTAAGTCAGAAGAAATCGGCCCCCTATATCATCGCCTCGAGCCAACGACGACAGCAGTAACAACAACAACAACAACGACAAGTCAGTGCAATCTCGCCCGGTAAGGGAAAGTCCTAGAAAAAGGCCTTGGCATGGCTGATGGGAACGCCGCCATGTAACCTTAAGGTCGCAGGCCTCAAACATGGGAGGTAATGGATGACAATGAAGAGAAGAAAGGGGTGGAAGGATATTGGAGGACACTTGAATGAAGAAATGGTTCCAGGAGGCTTCCATTTATAGAGGGTGGCAGTGTAACCGACAGCCCCATCAATGTCTTTGAAAGACGTATCGACAGGCGCAATCAATGTGTTTTTGGAAACTGAATCGACGGCAATATTATTGCTTTGGAGAATAAGAATCGGTAGTACATTGAATGACACTGAAAAGATGAAATGACGGGACGCCTCAGTATGACATCATTGCGGAAAGTTCGAAGAGATCGATATCAAAGTCGTTTCTTATCGTTCCATTCTAAGAAACGCGGGGACTATCTGTAGGCGGTAAAATTGGAGGGTCCGATTTTCGGCCATTACGACGCTTCGTAAGCAAGCTTTCCAAAGGCTCGAGACTACGGTCTAGATTTACACCCGAGGGGCCATCGATGTCCAACCTCGAGATAGTGCAAGTCGACAGTTATGATAGAAAAGTGGGAAGTTCCCTAGGTGCACGACTAGGACTAACAAAGTCTAGTAGGCTAGCTCTGACCCGTATCAGGGCATTAAATGGGTGTACCAGCCCCATATCTTTGTAATAAATGCATTTGTACTATGTTGGGATTCCCCTCATATATAAAGGGGATCCTTGTCATTTTGTAGACATCTGTTGATCAATACTAAATATACAAGAACATTCTCTCTGCTCTCTAACATATTCTCTTGATCTCATTACTTCTATTTATTGCTTATATTCGTTGTGTTCTATTTATTGTTCTTCATTTATTGCTTATCATTGATCATAAAGAGCAACAACCGTATCTCTCCTAAAGTGTTAGTCCTCCCTCGATCGTTCTAAGTCGGTCACCCAACTCGACCCCGAGGCCTTATAAACGACAGCTCGAGGCCCTGAGCTCCAACTGTTCGGTTCGATTATCATATCGTCTCTAAGCTGCAATCTTGTTTTCTAATCTTTTACTTAGCATCCATTGCCTAACAACTAGTATAAAAATAGATCACGTATTTTTAGAACCACAAAATCAAATCTAATTGTAATTACCATTTTCACGGTAAACACTATTGTTGTAGGCGAACTCTGCAAGTGGCAAGAACTGATCCCAAGAACCTCCAAACTCCATCACGCTTGCACGGAGTATATCCTCAAGAATCTGAATAGTGCGCTCAGACCGTCGTCCATCTGGGGGTGAAATGTTGTGCTCAACTCCACCCGAGTACCCAACTCATGCTGTACGGCTCTCCAAAACTGTGATGTAAACTGAGTACCTCTATCTGAAATGATGGAAACTGGAATACCATGCAGATGAACAATCTCTGGGATATAAATCTCAGCCAACCGCTCTAAAGAATAGGTACTACACACAGGAATGAAGTGCGCGGACTTGGTCAGCCGATCCACAATCACCCAAATAGCATCGATCTTCCTTAAAGTCCGTAGGAGTCCAACTACGAAATCCATTGTGATCCGCTCCCACTTCCACTCCGGAATCTCTATCTGCTGAAGCAAGACACCTGGTCTCTGATGCTCATATTTCACCTGCTGACAATTGAGGCACCAAGCTAAAAACCCAACTATATCTTTCTTCATCCTCCTCCACCAATAGTGCTGCTTCAAATCCTGGTACATCTTTGCGGCACCCGGATGGATGGAATATCACAAACTGTGAGACCCCTCTAGAATCAACTCCAGAAGCCCATCAACATTGGGCACACATATCCGGCCCTGCTTCCTCAATACCCCGTCATCACCAATGGTCACATCTCTGGCATCATCATGCAGAAACTTGTCCTTAAGGACAAGCAAATGAGGGTCATCATATTGACGCTCTCTGATACGATCAAACAAGGAAGACTGAGAAACCACACAAGCTAGGACCCGACTGGGCTCCAAAATTTCCAATCACACAAACTGAAAGGCTATGGCCTGGACATCCATCTCCATGGGCCTCTCTACTGCTGGTAGATAAGCCAAACTCCTCAAACACTCTGCCCGGCAACTCAAAGCATTAGCCACCACATTGGCCTTCCCCGAGTGGTACAAAATAGTGATATCTTAATCCTTAAGCAGCTCTAACCACCTCCTCTGACGCAAATTAAGATCCTTCCTCTTGAGCAAATGCTGCAAACTCCGGTGATCGGTGTAGATCTCACAAGGGACACCGTACAAATAGTGCCTCCAAATCTTCAAGGCATGAACAAAGCAGCTAACTCAAGGTCGTGGACAGGATAGTTCTTTCCATGCACCTTCAACTGTCTGGACGTGTAGGCTATCACCCTATGGTCCTACATCAACATCGCGTCGAGGTCAACTTGCGACGCATCACAATAGACTGTATAAGACCCCAAACCTGTAGGCAATATCAATACTGGGGCTGTAGTCAAAGCTGTCTTGAGCTTCTGAAAGCTCTCCTCACACTCTTCCGACCACATGAACAGAGCACCCTTCTGGGTTAACCTGGTCATAAGTGATGCAATAGATGAAAATCCCTCAACAAATCGACGGTAATAACCCGCCAACCCAAGAAAATTAGGAATCTCTGTAGCAGAGGATGGTGTGGGCCATCTCTACACTTTTTCCACTTTCTTTGGATCCACCTTGATCCCTTCACTCGATACTACGTGACCCAAGAATGCCACAGAATCCAACCAGAACTCACATTTCGAGAACTTCGCATATAATTTCTTTTATCTCAATGTCTGAAGTACTGTCCTCAGGTGCTGCTCATGATCTTCCCGACTCCAGGAGTACACCAGAATGTCATCAATGAAGACAATGAAGAGCGAGTTAAGATATGGCCGGAATACACTGTGCATCAAATGCATAAATGTTGTTGGGGCATTGGTCAACCCGAATCTTCAACTGATGATAACCTAAACGCAAGTCAATCTTACAAAGCACATGATCACCCTTTAAGTGATCAAACAGGTCATCAATACGAGGCAAAGTATACCACTGTAACTTTGTTCAACTGGCGATAATCAATGCACCTATGCATAGAACCATCCTTTTACTTCACAAACAAGACAGGAGCACCCCAAGGTTACCCACTGGGCCAAATAAAGCCCTTATCAAGCAATTCCTATAACTTTTCCTTCAACTCCTTCAACTTAGGAAGAGCCATACGATACGGAGGAATAGAGATGGGTTGAGTGCCCGGCAACAAATCAATGCCAAAATCAATATCTCTGTCGGGCGGCATGCCCGGAAGATCAGCTGGAAACACATCAAGAAAATCCCGCACTATTGGGAATGAATCAACTGTAGGGGTATCAATACTGACATCTCTCACATAAGCTAGGTACGCGTCACACCCCTTCTCAACCATTCGCTGAGCTTTAAGAAATGAAATAACTCTACTGGAAGTGTAATCTAAAGTACCCCTCTACTCTAATCGTGGTAATCTTAGCATAGCTAGCATCACTGTCTTGGCGTGACAATCAAGAATAGCATAATGGGGCGACAACCAGTCCATGCCTAAGATAACATCAAAATCTACTATGCTGAGCAAAAATAAATCGGCTTTGGTCTCAAAACCACTAAGAGCAATCAAACACGACCGATAAACGCGGTGCACAACAAGAGAATCTCCCACAGGAATAGAAACATAACATGGGAACTCAAAGAATCTTGAGATACGCCCAAATACGGGGCAAAATAAGTGGACACATAGGAATAAGTGGAGCCTGGATCAAATAGAACCGATGCATCTCTATGATAGATCGGATCAATACTTGTAATGACAGAATCGGAGGCAACAACCTTAGTACTGGCAGGAAGGGCATAGTATCTAGCTTGGCCTCCCCTCTAGGGCGACCTTTACCTCCCCGACCTCCAGCTCTAGCTGGCTAGGCAGGTGGGGTGGTAGCTGGTGCTCTGATCATAGCCTGGGAACCCTGTGGAGCATGTTGTGGCTGCGAAGTCACTGGAGGCGCACCCCTCCTAAGTCTAGGGAAATCCCTCACCATATGGCGTGTGTCGCCATACTCAAAACAAGCTCTGGGAGGGTGTGGCGGCTGTGACTGGCTCGGGCCAGGTCTGCTGGACTGACCATTGAAAGCACCCCGTGTAGGAGGCGCACTAGATACTGGAGGTGCATAATAAGGCTCCTGAGTTCTAGGAGGAGCTGGAATACCACTGGCTGGTGGAAGAGCTGAATGAATGGGGCGACTCACATAACCCCTACCTTGACGAACTACAGCTAGGGCACGGGCACCAAAATAATGGCCCGACTCGCAAGACCTCTTGGCCGCTCTCTCCTCCCTAACCCGAGCAAGCATGCCCTCTACTCTCCTAGCAATACTCACCAGTTGCTGATAGGCGATATCCATCTCTAGCTCCCGGGCTATGCTAGACCTGATGCTGGGAATGAGCCCCTCAATAAACCGGCAAACTCTCTCACGAACTGTAGAAACCAAGGCCGGTGCATGTCTAGCCAAATCACCAAAGCAGACAGCATACTCCGACACAGTCATAGTACCCTAGCGCAAATGCTCAAACTCCGCACGCCATGCGTCCCTGAGGCTCTGAGGGACATACTCCCTCAAAAAGATATCCGAGAACTGGGTCCATGTAAGGGAAGCTGCCTCAGCCGGACTGTCCAACTCAAAAGTACGGCACCGCTGATAGGCTGCCCCTCGAAGCTGGAAGGCAGTGAAAGAAACTCCACTCGACTCTGCTATGCCCATAGCACGGACGATACGGTGACACTCCTCCCCCGGCCTGAGATGTGGCTGCATCAAGGGGAATCAACCCTGCTTGAGCTAAAGTGTTGTACATGCTCATGAACTGTGCAAGGGTCTCCTGGAGAGCTGGAGTAGTAGTAGTAGGCGTATCAGGCGCCTGGGCTCCGGCTGGAGCTGCTGGTGGCTCCACTGTAGCAGCTCGCGCAGGTGCTCTAGCGGCACCACGTGCGCGTCCTCGGCCTCTACCCCGGCATCGGCCTATGGCGGCTCTAACAGGGGGCGGGGGTGCCTGGTCATCTCCGGTAGCACGTGTCCTCACCATGTGTGAGAGAACAGAAGACAGAAGTTTAGAATTTCAAAGTCAATAATCTCGCACAACAAGGAATCAAATGAAGTGGAATTTTCCTAACAGTTCCATAGTCTCTCGAAGATAAGTACAGACGTATCCGTACCGATCCGCGAGACTCTAATAAACCAGCTTGTGACTCACGACTCCTATGAACCTAGAGCTCTGATACCAGCTTGTCACCACCCAATTCCTCCCTCCGTGAGTTGTCGTGACGGAACCTAATCTCTACGACTAGGTAAGCCTAACACATTGCGGAAATGAATACAAAAGCATGAATATTAACTATCGGCAACACAACTATCCATTAAGTAACTAAATTCCACTCAGCATATACATTTATCACTTCAGAAAAAAAGTACCGAACAATACCCGAAACCCAGAAACTCGCAAGTCACAAGCTACTAAGATGTTCTAACTGTTCTATACATCATCTCTACAGAAAGAAAGAGAAATAAACATAAGGGGATAGAGGGGGACTCTGAGGATCTGCGGGCACGAGCAGATGTACTTTGAAGTCTCCAGCAGGTAGCAGCGACTGCAACTAGTGATGAGGTTGGTACGATGAACCTGGATCTACACACGAAAAACATGTGCAGGAAAGGGCAGGAGTACACCACAGCGGTACCCAGTAAGTGCCAAGCCTAACCTTGGTCGAGTAGTGATGAGATCAGGTAAGGGCCCTACTAGTTTATGTATATAAAATGATAAAATAGTAAGAAATATCGCAGTAAAGATAAATACTAGCTGTCAACAAATATGAAATCACAGAATAACAACAACTCAGTACATAGAGATAGCAGTAGGGGATCTCGCAGGATATCGTCCCGTAGTCCCAAACATAAATGTACAGAGGATCTCTCGGGATACCGTCCCGTAGTCCCAAACATAAATGTGCAGGGGGATCTCCCGGAATACCGTTCCGTAGTTCCAAAGTAAATATATCCAGTATAGGGATCTCCCAGGATACCGTCCCGTAGTCCCAAGTATAAATGTACAGGGGGATCTCCCGGAATACCGTTCCGTAGTCCTAAAGTAAATATACAGCTCAATCAATATAAATAACAGTTTCAACAAGAAATTCTATAGTTTAGATTAAATTCATATCAAAGAAGACAGGCAATCCTTACTCTAAACATGTTGCACAGAGTCTAGGTAGGCAGTTAAGGTAGTTAAGACAGTTAAGGCACGTAAGCATGCTTTCCTAAGCTAAACAGTATGGCTACATATACTAGGATTGCTCAATTAAAGGGAAAACGTAGATATTTACCTAATGAAAATGGGGTGTTTCAACAATTAGCACGTGTACGCACTCGTCCTCACATACACAGCATTCATATAACAACAGTACCAAATCCTAAGGGGGGTTCCTTAGGCAAGCCACTTACCTCGAACCAAGCTCGAAATCAATCTGAAATCACGCTCTTGACACGATATCCAACTCCAAGTGGCCCAAATCTAATCAAATCAATTACATAACGAAAATATAGCTACAAACAACTAATTTAGCTAATGAATTCAAGGCTAAGACAAGAAAATAGGACAATTCCCAACAATCCTCCTCGGGCCCACGTCTCAGAATCGGGTAAAAGTCACAAATTAAGAACACCCACTCAGTGAGTAGTTCACTCATACAAAAATCATCCAAAACCGACGCCTAATTCCCACTCAAGCCTCAGATTTTCGATTGGGGAACTTTTCCCCATTTTCCAAACGTCCACCCTCAAATTCGTTAATTAGATGAAGAATACAACAATAGATTAATGTAATATGATCAACATCGAGTTAGGATTAGTTACCCAATAGCTCTCCTTTAAAATCCCTCAAAAACTTGCCTTCCATCGAGCTCCAACTTGAATTTTGTGTTATGAAATTTCAAACCCTCGAAATCCCCTTTTCTTCCTAGCGATTTCTGCTTATGCGCTCATAGAACCGCATCTGTAGTCCCGCACCTGCGGAAAAATCATCGCAGGTGCAAAAGCCACTTAACTGGGCTGGGGCCGCATCTGCGGGCAACGAGCGGCATATGCGAGCTGCTTCTGCGGTTCCCCAGCTGCCAAGGTCCATATCCGCTTCTGCGGCACCGCACCTACGGTCCAAATCCGCAGGTGCGAAAATAACAGGTGCAGCAAACTTCAGCAAAGGCATAAGTCCCAAATCAATCCGTTAAGCGTACTCACCTGAAGCCTCTAGAACCTCAACCAAACATACCAACCAATCTTAAAACATCATACAAACTTAGTTGAGCCTTCAAATCACATCAATAAACCCAAAAATCACGATTCACCCTCCAATCCAAACTTAATGAACGTGAAATTTCAAAATTCTACAACCGATGACGAACCCGAACAAACAACGTCCGTTTGACCCCAAATTTTGCACACAAGTAATATTCAATACTACGGACCTACTCTAACTTCCGGAATTGGATTCCGACCCCGATATCAAAAATTCTGCTATTGGCCCGAAACTCCAAAAAATCGACTTTCGCCATTTCAAGCCTATGAGCTACAGACCTCAAAAACACAATCCGAACACGCCCCTAAGCCCAAAATCACCCAACAGAGCTAACGGAATCGACGGAATTGCATTCCGGAACCATCTTCGCACTGTTCCAACTACGGTCCAAATTCTTAGACTAAGGCTCTCATTTAGGGACTAAGTGTCCCAAAACACTTCGAAACTCAAAATGAATCATCCCGGCAAATCACAATGGCAGAATAAGACACGAGGAAAGCAGTTAACAAGAGATCGGGGCGTTAATTCTCAAATCGACCGGTCGGCTCGTTACACAAATATAAAGATCCAAAAGTGGAATGTCAGATCGATCTTTTTACTCTTTAAAAATAAAATTTATGGTGGATAAAATTATAATTACTGTTAAACATTCAATCATGAGGTAAACTAATATTAAGAATCTGAATCAACAGAAAATAAATTATTTTTTATGTTAAACTCTGATCACGCCCAACTATGCATTATAAAAAGGACTAAGCGATCGTTGCAAATATAATCCGGTTTACAAGTCCGGAGTCGTATCCCACATAGAACTAAGGCTTAGCTACAGTTGTTCAATATCGCTAAGAAACACAAGTCCAAACAATTTCCTAATTATAAAGATTATAATATTTATTTTTATCTAATTAACTAACAAATACTAGAAAGCAGTAAAACTATCAATTAACAATGATAAGGATTGGAGACAAGATTAAGGAGATCTAGAGTTATGATTTCCCCTATTGTCAGAATCCTTTCTGGTATATTTTTGATAAATTTGCCTATGTTTTCTCTACCGATCATGAGCACTCTCGAGTGTTGTAATTCTCTCCCGAGTAACTACCACAATTTACTAGACATATTCTCCCGAATTACGCTAGATGGCATTAAGTATTGCTCGCTCGGATCGCACCAAGATTTTGTTATCCCTAATCCCACCTTTAAACCCTCTGTATGGATCCCTCATATACGTTAGGAGTGATGTTGTTCAACAACTACCTAAATATGCACTCTCTTCCGAGTAATACTCACTAAATAGGCACAGTCAATTGAGAGCTCTTCAACCAACTACAATATAAACGTAGTTGAACAAATAGAGAAAAAGCTACAACAAATCTATATTAATGTAACAGGAAAATCATCCTCCAATAGGTTCCATCTAAACCCTAGATAACAAATTAGCTATTCATAATAGTATTCATAACTACAATACTAGAATTCATAACCAATAATGGAAATAGGAAGAAGGAAGTGAAAAACTCGTAGAAAAATTCTCCGCCTTGCTCCTAGTGTGTTCTTCCTCCTTATGTTGAATCCCCGGTCTAATATTGGTCTTTTCTGTCCAAATCTCCTCAAAAGTGGCATTTTTAGGTCTATTTATATGTGTAGGAAAAGACCTAAATGTGTAGGTCAAATCCTAGTCAAACCGGGAGACAAACTAAGTCTTCAAAACTCGGATTGGATCTCGCCCCAGGCCTGGCATCGCCAGGCATAACACCTGGTGGATCTGGCCCCAGTCCTGGCGTCGCCAGGTCTAACGCCTGCTTAAGGCTTGGCGTCGCCAGGTATAAAGCCTGTTTAAGGCCTGGCATCGCCAGCTTTCTCCTTTTTATTATTTTCGAGCACACTTTCAATGTTCAAGAATCCTTTTTGCTCTACTTTCAACTCCAATTTACCTACACATAAAATAGACTCCATTACGCGCAAATAAAGTGTAATTTATCATTAAAGCATATAAATTTCAAGGAAAATAATGTAAGAACTATGGAATTATAGCCACACATCAATACCCCACACTTAAACATTGCTCGTCCTCGAGCAATCAAACTACACTTATAGACACGACCTTTTTAAGCAATTCTCCTAACTCATCACGCCAAGAATCTTTAAAATAGACTAAGCACAAGGGTGTAACCTCTTCACCTCAAGATTTGACTCGCAGTTACCATGCATTATTCAAAACTCACTCACTTATTCTAACATAGAGGTCAATGACATTACCTTTCCATCATGAATCACGTACCCTCACACAACAAAAGAGAGTAGTTTCACACACAATAAAATTTAAGAACAATTAGGAACTAAAGATAGAAAGAATTCACTCACTCTCAGAAATAACATTCATATGCTACAAAAGATGCACCATAGGCTTGCCCATAGTGTACTACTCTACTAATCGAGCTCGTTCGGTCTAGGATCAAGTAGGACTTTATTTGGTTGTAATGCAGGCTATCGGGTCGGGTAGGATACATTTGGATATAAAAGTGACTACACCTCCCTAAGCGCTTTAATACATATACTTTAACATTCAAGCCCATACTTATGTCAAACCATGACTCCACCTTAACATCAATATATATTGCCCCATACTTCTTTAAGCACAATTACATAAAAAGCCACCACCATCAAGGAACATTCTTCACAACAATACAACTATTTTTTTTTCTTTCTTTTTCAATTCAAGTGGCTTTTTTTTTTTCAACACAATGCACATTTCTCCTTATTTCATTAGTTCCACTCTAAAGCCAAACCAACCACCCCACGCTTTAACTTTTATACAGTTCATAACAATTCAAGCGCTCATGATCGGTAGAGAAGACTTAGGCAAATTTATAGAAAAAGTAGCGGAAAAGATTCGGACAATAGGGGAAATCATAATTCTAGACCTCCTTAATCTTTTCCCCAATCCTTATTCTTGTTAGTTTTACTGCTTTCTAGTATTTGTTAGTTAATTAGATAAAAAATAAATATTATAATCTTTATAATTAGGAAAATGTTTGGACTTATTGTTCTTAGAGATATTGAACAACTGTAGCTAAGCCTTAGTTCTTTGTGGGATTCCACTCCGGACTTGTAAACCAGATTATATGTGCAGACCGCTTAGGCCTCATTTGTTTTTTTTAAGATTAAGACGTCTGAATCTGAATACACATCTGAATATCAAGATGTGTATTAAGATTAAGATATCTGAATCTGAATACACATCCGAATATATTAAGATGTGTATTAAGATCTGAATACTAAATAATAAAGACCGTTTGATTTTAACATCTGAATGTATAAAATTTATCTTTATTTGAAAATTAATAAACATAAAATTCAAATGAAATACTAACTAATCTAATCTTCTACCAATAAAATATATAACTTTTTAAAATATGATAGTTGTTGGTGGTGGTGGCTAATGGGTGAACGCCGACTAGAGACGGTGGTTGGTGGTAGTTTTGGTTGATGATGGTGGTTCATGCTAGTAGCTAGTAGTGATTGGTAGTAGTGGCGATCATGATTGAGGATGGTGGTGGTGGGTGGTGATAGTTAATAATGGCGGGTGGTGGTAGTAGTTGTGACTGAGAAAGGTGGTGGGTGGATGGTGGTAGGTTATAATGATGGACAGTGCCGACTGTGGTTGTTGATGGTGATGGGGTGGTTAGTTGTGGTAGTTGAGATGGATGAGTGTTGATTGTGGGTGAGAATGATGGTGGTCGGAGTGGTGGGGATGGTGGGTGGTGATGGTCGCTAATAGCGGCGGCTATGATTGAGGATGATGGTGACGTGATGGTGGTGGTGGTGGTGGTGGCATGGTGGTAGTTGATAATGGTAGGCGGTGGCGGCAATTAATAATGAATATGTGATAACATATAACATCTTAATGAAATTAAGTCTCTGTTATAGATCTTAATCATACAGACCTATTCAGACTCATTAAGTGGTTGTGAAGAAAAAATATAAATACACTTAATGATTAAGATCTGAATAATTAAGATTCAGACTTTAAAAACAAACGCACTTAATATCTGAGATCTGAATGATTAAGATTCAGACCTCCATTAAGTGCAAACAAATGAGGCCTTAGTCCTTTTATAAGGCATAGTTGGGCGTGATCAAATTTTGGCGCCGTTCAAATCTTTCAATTAATTATTTAGCAAGAGAATCCAATTAAATTATTTTTTAAATTCATCATATGAATAAAATTAATTTTCAAGTTAAAAAAAATCTTATGGTTATAAATTTATTCCATAAAAAGAGTGCTAGAGATAAAAATTAGATCACAAAGTAAAAAAGATTAGTATAATATTAAGAAGGCCATTCAAGTATTTGACGAAGCAGAATCAAAGCTAAATCGTGGACAAGAATAAGCTTTTAAGGCTATATTATAATAAGTCAACTATGGTATATCAAGATTATCCTTTGTAGATGCCTTCGGCAGAATCGAAATAATATTCCTATGTCATGCATTACTTGCAAATATAAGATCAAGATGCATGATATTATTAGCAATAAGAACAAGTGTTGTACCAGCAACGATTTTATTGTGAGATCGTACAACTCACTTTAGATTTGACATACCTCTTCAAATAATTAAAATAACTATCACAAATATATCAAAGCATAGCAATAGTGTTATGTTTATAAGGAAAGCAAAAGTGATAATAAGAGATTAAGTGTTTTTTGGCTAAGCGTCAAACGATCAAAACAATCGCCTAGAGTTTTAGAGATATATTGGACATCCTGAGCCATTTGGTGGAAAATTAATAGTTAGGGAGGTGATTTCTGTCAAGTACGATCAATAGTTCCAAAATTGACGAAAGCAGAAATTGTAACAGCTAGCTTGCTTATACTTATGGCCTTAAATGAAAAACATTCAAATGACAAGAAATATAAAAATAAGAACAGATCCAAAATCCAGTGACTTCTTGCTTCGTGTCGGAAACAAAGAAGAGCATCCAATAAAAGATGATTTGGTTCTTCTAGAACACTTGGTTATCAACCCCAACGGTAATAGTAGTGCATTCAATAAGGAAAATATTTTCATCATCAGATTAAAATGCAATTTGTGTAAATTATATGATAGAAATTAAAGAGTATCTTAGTCAGCAGAAATGAATATGTTGGCCAACCAAATAAAAGGTTGATTGCTAAGTTTTATGGTAAAAACAAAATATCTTTCAATTTTGACTGAGCAGAAGATGATACCAACAATTACCAAGAAGAATACTTAAATACTTTAATACCAAATGACCTTTTACCATACATGTTGTTGTCAAGTTCATTATTTCTTACTTATGTTAGTGTCACCATATAAATAAACTAAGTTAAAATTGATCTTCAATTGCATATAGGTTGATTTTGAAGAAAGATATGCCCGTCATGCTACTGAAAACTTAGATATGCTGAATAACTTAGGTAATAGTACACATATGGTATATAGAAGTTTTGACAATAACGTCATACATGCAGAACTTATGATACTGGTCAATGTGCTTCTAAGTATGTGTTTATCCCAGAATTCAACTTTCATCTTCCGAGACTAAAGAATATCATTTTATATTTGTGTGAAAATAATTTTCAGTATGTTAATATTTTGTAGCTATAATAAATAAAGCACAAGGACAAACATCCTAAATAATGAACTATATTTATAACAATATATTTTCTTACATGAACAACTATATATTGCACTTTCAAGAGAGATATAAATATCGACAACAAGAGTTCTGGCTATGGCGGAGCAACCAAAGCATTAGAAGGAAACATATACAACAAAAACATCATTTATAAAAGAAGTGTTCGGTAACATACAATCACATTAGACACCTTTAAACTACAATAGATAATTATCTACTTACCATGACTAAAATTGATCATTTATGTAAGTTTTGATGATGTCCTTTCATTTTGAATTCACGTATTATGCTAATGTACAATATTTTTCGGCATTTAAATGATTGTTGTAATATTATATACTCCCTCCGTTTCAATTTATGTGAACTCATTTGACTGGGCACGGAGTTTAAGAAAAGAGAGAAGACTTTTGAACTTGTGGTGTAAAATGAGGCACATATATTTTGTGTGGCTATAAATCATCACATAAAGGTAAATTGTTTCCAAATAAGGAAAGGGGTCATTCTTTTTGGCACGGACCAAAAAGGAAATAGGTTCACATAAATTGAAACGGAGGGAGTACAAGATATGAAGGTCAGCAACAAATATTACAGAGGCAGGTAAAAAAAACACGGAAAAGAGAATACAACTCAGCTCCAAGATATCAACCGGGGATCTCCCAGGATACTGTCCTATAGTCCCCAAATATAAATATAATATCCAGTGGAATCTCCCGGGTGCAGACCCGTAGTCCAACTCAAATAACTGATTCTATGATTAAATTCCAAGCTAACACGCGAAATTGTGTAAAATGACCAAAATACCCCTCGGGCCCACGTCTCGGAATCGGATAAAGATTATATATTCCGGACACTCATTCATTCACGAGTCCAACCATATATGAATCTCTCAAATGGTAGGTCAAAAATTCAATCAAAACTCAATAATTCGGCCTGTGAAGTTTATCAAAAAATTTCCCAAAATTTCCACCAAAATTTGAAATTTAAAGACCAGATTTAAGTTAGTAATCATGGAAATTGATCGAAGTTGGGTGGAGATCACTTACCCAAGATACCCAGGTGCAAAAGTCTTCAAAAATCGCCCCTCCCGATCTCTCAAATTCGAAAATGTGAAAATAGGCTTAAACCCTTGAATTGGGATTTTAAGAAATGTGCCCAGGTATTTTGTACATCGCGATCGCGAAAGGGGACCTGCGATCGCAAAGAGTATAAATGAAGGGCTCGAGAACTGGCATATGCGAATGCGACATGATGCACGCGATCGCGAAGAAGGAGAAGGGCGGGCTTACGCATTCCCGATTGAGGCCACGCGAACGCGAAGGGTAAAAGGGCCACTGAACCACCAACTCCCAGTTCTACTAGGCGAACACGAAGGTGGTAATGCGAATGCGAAGAAGGAAGGAACAGACTTCCGCGATCGCGAACCAATTAATGCGATAACGAAGAGCAAATCGATCACCCTCTGAAATTACTCTACGCGATCGCGGAGGGAAGGTCGCGAACGCGATGAAGTAAACTAGATACTAGATTTTTCTGCAATTCTACAAGTTTCAAAATGACCCGTTGAGCATCCGAAACACACCCGAGGCCCCCGGGCCTCAACCAAACCTACCAAACAATCCTAAAACATCAATAAAACTTGTTCCAACCTTCGGAACGCTAAAAACAACATCAAAACACCTATTTTTCATCGGATTCAAGCTTAAGAATTCCAAAACTCTAAAAACACACTTTCGATCAAAAAGTCTATCAAAACACATCCGAATGACCTGAAATTTTGCACACACGTCACATTAAACCCTACGGAGCTACTCCAACTTCCGGAATTCCATTCCGACCCTCGGATCAAAATCTCATTATCGAACCGGAAACTTCAAAAATTCAACTTTCGGCATTTCAAGCCTAAATTAGCTACGGGCCTCTAAAATACCTTCCGAACACGCTTCTAAACCCGAAATCACCTAACAGAGCTAACTGAACCATCAGATTTTCATTCCGAGGCCGTCTTCACATTATTCCGACTACAGTCAACTTTTCAACACTTAAGCTGTCATTCAGGGACAATGTGTCCCAAAACTCTCCGAAACTCAAAACCGAACATCCCGGTAAATCAAAATGGCAAAAATAAACTTTGGGAAAGCAGTTAATAGGGGATCGGGGCATAAATTCCAAAAATGACCGGCCGGGTCGTTACATCCTCCCACACTTAAACATTCGTTCGTCCTCGAACGAGCACAAAGACATACCTGAAGTAGTGAAAAGATGAGGGTACTGGCTGCGCATATCCTGCTCGGTCTCCCAGGTCGCCTCCTCGACCGGCTAACCCTGCCACTGAACCTTCTCCAACTGGACTGAGCTGAAATCCAACACGTGCGACGAATCACCGTGATACCTCCGGAGCATCGAAACATGAAATACCGGATGAACCCCTGCCAAGCTGGGAGGTAAGCCAAGCTCGTAAGCAACCTCCCCAACATGCCTCAATATCTCAAAAGGGCCAAGAAACCTCGAACTCAACTTCCCCTTCTTCCCAAATCTCATAACGCCCTTCATAGGCGAAATCCAAAGCAGAACCCGCTCTCCAACCATATAGGAAACATCACGAACCTTCCGGTCCGCGTAACTCTTCTGTCTGGACTAGGCTGCACGGAGTCTATCCTGGATCACCTTGACTCTCTCCAAAGCATCCTAAACCAAGTATGTGCCCAATAACCTGGCCTCACCCGGGTCGAAGCAACCCACCGGAGATCTACATCGCCTACCATATAAGGCCTCGTATGGTGCCATCTGAATGTTGGACTGATAGCTGTTGTTGTAGGTAAACTCTGCCAATGGAAAGAACTGATCCCAAGAACCTCCAAACTCAATCACACACGCACGGAGCATATCCTCAAGAATCTAAATAGTGCGCTCGGACTGTCCGTCCGTCTGAGGATGAAATGTTGTGCTCAACTCCATCTGAGTACCCAACTCCTATTCTACGGCTCTCCAGAACCGTGATGTGAACTGAGTACCTCTGTCTGAAATGATGGAAACTGGAATACCATGCAGACGGACAATCTCTCGGATATAAATCCTCGCCAACCGCTCCGAGGAATAGGTAGTACATACAGGGATGAAATGCGCGGACTTGGTCAGCCGATCCACAATAACCCAAATGGCATCGAACTTCTTCAAAGTCTGTGGGGGCCCAGATACGAACTCCATGGTGATTCGCTCCCACTTCCACTCCGGAATCTCTATCTGCTGAAGCAATCCACCCGGTCTCTAGTGCTCATACTTCACCTGTTGACAATTAAGGCACCGAGCTATGAACCCAACTATATCCTTCTTCATCTGCCTCCACCAGTAATGCTGCCTCAAATCCTGATACATCTTCGCGGCACCTGGATAAATGGAATACCGCGAACTATGGGCCTCTTCTAGAATCACCTCCCGAAGCACATCAACATTGGGTACACAGACCCGACCTTGCATCCTCAATATTCCGTCATCACCAATCGTCACATCTCGAGCATCACTATGCAAAACTTTATCCTTGAGGACAAACAAATAAGGGTCATCAAACCGACGCTCTCGGATACGATCAAATAAGGAAGACCGAGAGACCACATAAGCTAGAACCCGGTTGGGCTCCGAAAGATCAAATCTCACAAACTAGCTGGCTTAGGCCTGAACTTCCATCGCCATAGGCCTCTCTACTGCTGGTAGATAAGCCAAACTCCCCAAACTCTCTGCCCGGCGGCTCAACGCATCGGCCAGCACATTGGCCTTGCCCGGGTGATACAAGATAGTGATATCATAATCCTTCAGCAGCTCTAGCCATCTCCTCTGACGCAAATTAAGGTCCTTCTGCTTGAACAGATGCTGCAAACTCAGGTGGTCAGTATATTTCTCACAAGGCACACCGTACAAGTAATGACGCCAGATCTTCAAGGCATGAACATTGGCAGCTAACTCGAGATCATGGACAGGATAGTTCTTCTCATGTATCTTCAACTGTCTGGAAGAGTAGGCAATCACCCTACCGTCCTGCATCAATACTGCTCCAAGGCCAACTCTCGAGGCATCACAATAGAAAGTATAAGACCCTAAACTGGTAGGCAATATCAAAACTGGGGCTGTAGTCAAGGCTGTCTTGAGCTTCTAAAGATCTCCTCGCACTCTTCCGTCCACTGGAATGGAGCACCCTTCTGGGTCAGTCTGGTCATAGGTGCTGCAATAGATGACAAAACCCCTGAACAAATTGACGGTAATAACTCGCCAAGCTAAGAAAACTACGGATCTCTATAGCTGAGGATGGTCTGGGCCAACTCTGCACGGCCTCCACTTTCTTCGGATCCACCTGAATACCCTCTCCCGAAACCACATGGCCCAAAAAACGCCACGGAATCCAACCAAAACGCACATTTTGAGAACTTAGCATACAACTTCTTCTCTCTCAAGGTCTAGAGCACTGTCCTCAGGTGGTGCTCATGATCTCCCCGACTCCGGGAATATACCAGAATGTCATCAATAAAAATGATCACGAACGAATCAAGATACGGCCAGAAAACACTATGCATCAGATGCATGAATGCAACCCAAATGACATGACAAGGAACTCGTAATGACCATATCGAGTCGTGAAGGCAGTCTTCGGGATATCTGGCTCCCGAATCTTCAATTGATGATAGCCTGAACGTAAGTCAATCTTAGAAAACACACAAGCACCCCGCAATTGGTTAAACAGGTCATTAATACGAGGTAAAGGATAGCGGTTCTTCACTGTCACCTTATTCAACTGGCGGTAATCAATCCACATGCGCATAGAACCATCCTCCTTCTTCACAAATAACATAGAAGCACCCCAAGGGGATACACTGGGCCGAATAAAACCCTTATCAAGTAATTCCTGCAATTGCTCCTTCAAATCCTTCAACTCAGGAGGAGCTATACAATATAGAGGGATAGAAATGGGCTGAGTGCCCGGCAATAGATCAATGCAAAACCAATGTCTCTATCGGGTGGCATGCCCGGAAGATTAGCTGGAAACACATCAGGGAAATCTCGTACTACTAGGACTGAATCAATAGAAGGAGTATCCATATTGGTATCTCTAACATAAGCTAAGTACGCATCACAACCTTTCTCAACCATACGTTGAGCCTTAAGGAAAGAAGTAACTCAACTGGGAGTGTGACCGAAAGCACCCCTCCACTCAATACGCGGTACACCTAGGATGTCCAGTGTCACGGTTTTGGCAGGACAATCAAGAATAACATAATGGGCCGACAACCAGTCCATGCCCAAGATAATATCAAAATCAACCATGCTGAGCAATAATAAGTCGGCTCTGGTCTCAAAACCACCAAGAATAACCAAACATGACCGGTAAACGCGGTCCATAACAAGAAAATCTCCCACAGGAGTAGAAACATAAACTGGGGAACTCAAAGAATCCCGAGGTACACCCAAATGCGGAGCAAAATAAGAAGACACATAAAAATAAGTGGAACCTCAATCGAATAGAACCGATGCATCTCTATGACAGACCAAGATAGTGCTTGTGATGACAGAATCGGAGGCGACAACCTCAGTACGGGCTGGAAGAGCATAATATCTGGTCTAGCCTCCCCCTCGAGGGCGACCACTACCTCTAGCTGGCTGGGCCAGTGGGGTTGGAACCTGGTGCTGGGACCATAGCCTGAGAGCTCTGCGGGGCCTGCAGTGGCTGAAGGGTCTGCGAAGGTGCACCCCTCCTGAGTCTGGGGCAATCCCTCACCATATGGTGTGTGTCACCACACTCAAAACAAGCTCTGGGAGGACGTGGGGCTGTGACTTGCTCGGGCCAGGTCTGCTGGACTGGCCACTAGAAGCACCCCGTGCAGGAGGCGGACTAGAGCAGGAGGTGCATAATAAGGCTCCTGAGGCCTAGGTGGAGCTGGAATACCACTGGCTGATGGCAGAGTTGAATTAATGGGGCGACCCATATGACCCCTACCATGACGACCTGTAGTTGGGGCACGGGCAGCAGAATAATGGCTCGACTCTCGAGACCTCTTGGCCTCCCTCTCCTCTCTGTCCCTAGCATGCATACCCTCAATCCTCCTAGCAATGCTCACCACCTGCTGATAAGATATATCCATCTCTAACTCACGAGCCATGCTAGATCTGATGCTGGGAATAAGCCCCTCAATGAACCGGCGAACCTTCTCGCAAACCATAGAAACCAAAGCTGGTGCATGTCTAGCCAAGTCGATGTAACAAACAACATACTCCGAGACAGTCATAGTACCCTGCGCAAATGCTCAAACTTCGCGCGCCAGGCGTCCCTAAAACTCTGGGGGACATACTCTCTCGTGAACATATCTGAAAACTGAGCCCAAGTCAGGGAAGCTGCCTCATCCGAACTGTCTAACTCATAAGCACGCTACCACCTATAAGCGCCTCCTCGAAGCTGGAAAGTAGTGAAGGAAACCCCAACCAATCCTGATATGCCCATAGTACGGAGAATACGGTAGCACTCCTCCAGAAATCCCAAGGCATCCTCTGATGCTAACCCACTGAATACATGAGAATCCTATTTCTTGAACCTCTCAAGTCTCCGCTGCTCATCCTCTGAAGCTGGTGCCGTGTCCTCGGGCTGAACTGGTACTGCAGGCGGCGCAGGAATAACCTCTGGGACCTACTTAACATGCACTCACTGCTTAGGAGTGCGAGCGGCGTGAATCTGTACTCCTCCTCCGGCCTGGGATGTGGCTGCAACAAGGGGAAGCAACCCTGCCTGAGCCAAAGTGGTGTACATGCTCATAAACTATGACAAAGTCTCCTGGAGTGCTGGAGTAGTAGTGGTAGACGTATTAGGTGTCTGGACTCCGGCTGGTACTGCTGGTGGTACCTCGGTAGCAGCTTACGTGGGTGCTTTGGTTGCACCTCGAGTGCGTCCTCGGCCTCTACCCCGGCCCCGGCCTCTGACGGCTCCAGTAGGGGACACGGGGTGCCTGGTCATCTCGAGTAGCACGTGTCCTCACCATAACTGAGAGAATAGAAGACAAAAGTTTAGAATTGTGATACCAAAATCTCGCATGACAAGGAAATCAAACGAAACAGAATTTTCCTAACAGTTACATAGCCTCTCGTAGATAAATACAGACGTCTCCATACCGATCAGCGAGACTCTAATAAACTGACTTGTGATTCATGACTCCTATGAACCTAGAGCTCTGATACCAACTTGTCACGATCTCAGTTCGCCCTCCGTGAACTATCGTGACGGCACCTAGTCTCTACGACTAGGTAAGCCTAAATTGCAGAAAAGAAACCAAAATTTGCGGAAGTAAACAACTTAAAACAGAAATGAGGAAAATAAACAGTGGTTAAATGTGCCGCTCGGCATACACCATATTTAATTCTCAAAACCGATACATAAATCCAAGACCCGAAAACCCATGAATCACAAGCTAAGATGTACAACATTGCTCTAACTCCATAATGTCTAACAAGAACCGAAATACAGAAGGGCTAATACTAAACAACAGGAATAGAAAGAGACTCATCGGTCTGCGGACGCGGCAGATATACCTCGAAGTCGCTATAGCAGTCGCCTCGCCTCAAGGGTGGTAGGACCGAGTCGAAGTACCTGGACCTGCACATGAAAAACATGCGCAGGAAGGGCATGAGTACACCACATCGGTACTCAGTAAGTGCCGAGCCTAACCTCAGTTGGGTAGTGACGAGGAAAGTCAGGTCCCTACTGCGGTTAAATAAGATATAAGGTTTAATAGAATGAATTAAACAGTGTAATAAGCAATACAAGATATGAAGGTCAGCAATAACTATTACAGAGGCAGGTAAAAAAACACAGAAAAGAGAATACAACTCAGCTCCAAGATAACAACTGGGGATCTCCCGGGATATCGTCCTTAGTCCCCAAATATAAATATCATATCCAGTGGAATCTCCCAGGTGCAGTCCCGTTGTCCAACTCATAAATGTGTAGGGGCATCTCCCGGAATGCAATTCCATAGTCCCAAAGTAAACATACAGGGGAGCTCCTGAGATACCGTCCCTTAGTCCCAAAGTAAGCATGCAGGGGAACTCCCGGGATACCGTCCCGTAGTCCCAACGTAAAACACACAGCAGCAACATAAGAATACTCAACAAAAGCTAGATTTCGTGCTAAGTAAAAAGATAAGTCTAGCCTAACATACTTCACGTAATGCAATTAAGGCAAATTGAGCAAATAGAAAATTAAGTCTACTAAACATACCTTTCTAAACTAACAACAGGCTAAATACGCAAGTAAAATGAAGCAGAAGAAGGAACTCAATATAAATACTTAAAGAAAATCGGATTTTCAACAATTAGCTCAAGTACGTGCTCGTCACCTCACGTACGAGGAATTTCAATTACCACAATATCAATCCTAAGGGGAAAGGTCCCCCACACAAGGTTAGATAAGCCACTTACCTCGAACAAGTGCAAGTCAACCCGAAACCACGCCTTTACCATGAGTATCCGACTACAAATGGCCCAAATCTATTCAATTCAATTTCATAATGTAAATAACACAACAAATAACTAATTCTACGATTAAATTCTAAGCTAACACGCGAAATTGTGTAAAATGACCAAAATGCCCCTCGAGCCCACGTCTCAGAATCGGGTAAAGATTATATAGGACACTCATTCGCTCATGAGTCCAACCATATAAGAATCTCTCAAATCGGATGTCAAAAAACCAATCAAAACTCAATAATTCGGCCTACGAAGTTTATCCAAATTTTTCCCAAAATTTCCACCAAAATTCGAAATTTAAAGACTAGATTTAAGTTAGGAATCATTGAAATTGTTCTAAGTTGGGTGGAGATCACTTACCCAAGTTACCCAGGTGCAAAAGTCTTCAAAAATCGCCCCTCCCGAGCTCTAAAATTCAAAAATATGAAAATAGGCTTAAAACCTCGAATTGGGATTTTAAGAAACCTGCCCAGGTATTTTGTACATCGCGATCGCGAAAGGGGACCTGCGATCGCGAAGAGTAAAAATGAAGGGTTCCAGAACTGGCATATGCGAACGCAACATGATGCACGCGATCGCGAAGAAGGAGAAGGGTGGGTTTACGCATTTGCGAACACGGAGGGTAAAAGGGCCACTGAACCACCAGCTCCTAGTTCTACTATGCGAACGTGAAGGTGGGAATGTGAACGCGAAGAAGGAAGGAACAGACTTCCGCGATCGCAACCAATTAATATGATCAAGAAGAACAAATTAATCACTCCCCAAAAATTACTCTACGCGATCGCGGAGGGAAGGTCGCGAATGCGATAAAGGAAACAAGATACCAGATTTTTCTACAATTCTACAAGTTCCAAAATGACCCGTTGAGCATCCGAAACACACCCGAGGCCCCCGGGACCTCAACCAAACCTGCCAACCAATCCTAAACCATCATTCAAACTTGTTCCAACTTTCGGAATGCTAAAAACAACATCAAAACACCTATTTTTCATCGGATTCAAGCTTAAGAATTCCAAAACTCTAAAAATACACTTTCGATCAAAAAGTCTATCAAACCACATCCGAATGACCTGAAATTTTGCACACATGTCACATTAAACCCTACAGAGCTACTCCAACTTCCGAAATTCTATTCCGAACCTCAGACCAAAATCTCACTATCGAACCGGAAACTTCAAAAATTCAACTTTCGGCATTTCAAGCCTAAATTATCTACGGGCCTCTAAAACACCAACGGAACACGCTTCTAAACCCAAAATCACCTAGCGGAGCTAACAGAACCATCGAATTTCCATTCCAAGGCCGTCTTCACACTGTTCTGACTACAGTCAACTTTTCAACACTTAAGCTGTCATTTAGGGACTAAGTTTCCCAAAACTCTCCGAAATTCAAACTGAACATCCGGCAAATCAAAACAATAAAAATAAACTTTAGGAAAGCAGTTAATAGGTGATCGGGGCATAAATTCCACAAAAACGACCGTCCGGGTCGTTACATCCTCCCACACTTAAACATTCGTTCGTCCCCGAACAAGCACAAAGACATACCTGAAGTAGTGAAAAGATGAGGGTACTGGCTGCGCATATCCTGCTCGGTCTCCCACCACTGAACCTTTACTGATGCAATGTTCTTTGACCTCAGCTTCCTGACTTGCCTGTCCAATATTGCCACTGGCTCCTCAACATAGGATAGATCCTTCTCCAACTGGACTAAGCTGAAATTCAACACGTACGACGGATCACCATGATACCTCCGGAGCATCGAAACATGAAATACCGGATGTACCCCTGCCAAGCTGGGAGTAAGGCAAGCTCGTAAGCAACTCCCCAGCACGCCGT